>NC_052050.1:142402764-142702764 GCF_903992535.2 Arvicola amphibius | reverse complement strand
CCTTGGCCTTGAGGATCAGAGGATAAAGTTTTCACCAGTTGGCCCACTTGACTGTTGGGTATATAAGCCTCCATGGTGCTATTGAATAAGGGGCTTCTTTTTAGTGACTAGAGGTCTGTCTCTGTGAGTTTGTGTCTTTGTGTTTCAACCTCCAGCCCCTTGCCCGAAGCTTGGGAACTGTATGGTAGCACATAGAGCGCAGGCAGGCATTGTGCGTTGCAGGCCTCCAAAAAGTAAAAAGAATAAAACTTAACACTAAGTCCTATAGCCGCGAGGTCAGAGCTAGTGGCTAGGGGAAATTATAGCACTACTCCAACAACCAAGAATTGTGAGCCCTTAGCAGAGAAGAAGTAACAGAGACGTCAGTGAGGTTCCTGTGTAAAACATGGCCAGCTTTACAATTGTACTGACGTATGGAAGGTGCCCCTGGGCCTACTACAAGTTTGAGAAAGATACTGGTGGGTTTTCTGTGGCCAGAAAGTACAGCACAATTATATAGCAAGTGGGCTTCTACATCAATAGGATAAGAAAAGTGTTTGGATCAAAGTCCAGGTCTGTATTGCCATTGCTTAGAAGGTGAACACTGTTCTGCAACAACCACCCTATAGATTGTTCTCAGTTCACTACAGATTAGTTTGTTCCATGTAGGTGTGGCCTACCGCATAACATGGACTTGAATAGGTCTTGCAGGGCACTTTCTGAGAATCTTACAGAAGGTTTCTGGATGAGCTGAGATCCTGCAGAATATCATGGTGTTATGAGCTTTGTCATTCCGAAGTAACCACTGAGCAATTACAACGTAGGCAATGGCTCACTATGAGGAATGAGGACTGGGGGGACTAAAGAAGGCCCAGTCGGTATCTTCTCCTAAGATATCAGGTGATAAGAATCTGGTAGCTTACAATAACAGCAGAGAACTATGCTCAGTTTGTATGCCTTCCTTGGAAATAGGAGATGGTAGGGCACTATTCTCAATTCTTCTTAAACAACTCTGAATGAGGCACCACGTATATGCAATCAAGTTCTACCCAAGCTAAATAGGCAGTTGTATCCCAATATCATGAATGACTCAGGTTCAATCATAATGGAACTTGGTAAATACTTAGAACTAGACAGAACTATCAAGGTACTTGGAAATGCCAAATACTATACCTAAAAATTCATGCTGGATACAGACAACTCTTGTCTACTGCCACTATGTTAAGATGGAGAGGGAAAATTAATTAAGTGACAAACTGTTCACATTTGAATTTATTAGATGTTAAACTTTAGATTTTAAGCCTCTATTATAATAATGAAAAAAATATCCACATATCATGATACCAAAGAATGATTCAAATCATATTTAGCATTAGAAAATGTCAACTAATCATTTTTAATGCTAAGCAAATGAAACGGAAAGAAAAAGGTAAGAACCACATGCCAGTCATTTTACAGGCTAAATTAATTTTCAAATCAACCCCCAATAAATGGCAGGTGTTAAAGGGTCCTTATGAGAGGTTCGCAGGACGTTTTCCTGCAGACCTATTAATGTTGTTATCCCAACAACAGAGTAAGAAAATGAGCCCCACTGGAACAAAAAAGGAGCTTTCTCAAGGACACACCTTAATAAGTATCCAAGTCAAGATCAAGGCGTCTAGATGGCCGGCTCTACAACACGGGTCCATGGTGTTTTCTGGGCCTGGGCTGCTGCCTAGGACCATGTCTGTGTCTGTGGCCCAGCAGCAATCAAGATCTGAGTTGACTAGCCTTGCCCACGGCTCCTGTTAGCACTGAGAGATGTGCAGATGGCACTGGTTTGGGCAGTGACCTCCTTCCCATGTTAGAGCTGCCACTTCCTCCCCTGTACTCAGAATAGATGGCCCCAGCCCCTCACCATGGGCATGGGAGAGTTGTCCCTGATGTCATGGGCCTAAAAGAGCTGGCTCTGCTCCTTGCCTGAGTGGGGTGGTCCCAGTGACCCAGACTGACCCCCTCAGCTAACACCCAGACTTACATCGTGGACCTTGGGTTGGCCCACCCTAACGTTTGCCCATCTGTGACCTCTGATAGTTCATGAAGGGACTTGTCCTACAGGAAGTTAATCATAGGATCTCCATGACTCTAGGCAACAGCAGGATATCTAAAAAGAGTGATGACGGAGTGCCAGAGGCCTTGAACCAGACCAGTGACTTCACTGCAAGGAACATTTTGTGGGTGAGGCTGATTGCACAAAAAGGTACCATGTGAAAAACTGCAGCACCCTATGCCACTATGAATGAAGAGTGTTGGAAATACGAAGGAGTGAGGTGGGTGTTTCATTTGTTTTGTTTTTAATTCATTTGAGGGGTTTCTTTGGGGGGCTAGGGGAAGATATGGAGGGGTTAGGAGGTAAGGGGAATTGGAGCACATGATGTGAAATTCCTAAAAATCGAGAATTATGTTATATATTAAAAATAGATCAAAGGGTTGTGTAAATTTTTTACAAGCAATATAGCCAGAGACATTCCACACATTATTTAAAGGGGATATGTCTCTATAGTGGGTATGATCTTAGAGTTACTCAGAAAGTGGTCCAACATCCATCCCTTAATGTAAGTTACTCCTTAGCAATTGCTCAAATGGTCCTTCTGAGTGATGAGGCTAACACAGTGGCCATAGGCATGATCTGTCTGTACCTAGCATGGATTTGTCAACACATCATTTCTCATTTCCAAGGAGGATGGCGAAAATACCCAATCTTGTCCTAACGAAGCAGAAAACATCACCAAAGGAGCATACTGTAAGGCACACAATCCTATGTGCTAATGTGCAAGGGACATCAACATTCATTAGCTTGTGACCTTTAATTCATAGTCTGGCAGATAGGTCAGTTACATCTACAATTTCTACTTCCATCCATCATCATGGTCAGGCAGCCCTGCCTCATCTAGTCCCATTGGCCTTTCCAGGCAAAGTGACGCCAAGATAAAACATATTGAAAGAAAATCTTCCTGATAGACTCAGGGGAGAGCCCCCTTCCTCTCAGGGATTTGAACAGACAGTGTCAGTATAGAGATAAAAGGTAAGAACTGCTTCCACAATGAGGAGCCCATTCTATCCAAATCCATGTACAGCTTGGGGCTTCCTATGCAACTGTACTGTGGGTCGTAGAGGGTGGGCCCACTTCCTAATAGCCAGGAACAGCATCCCCCATAAATGCCACTTCTTGATTATATCTTACATTTTAAGTTAGGCATTCTGCAGGTGAGATGCTGTTATCTGTATTTTCAGATAACTGTGATATCGCTTTCAAATTTGAGACACATCCGCTGAAAGAGAGCATTTAGCAACTCAGGTACAGCATAAGAATGAGAAGTTACAAGGTACTGAAATTCCAGGCAATGTTCTAATGAAATCCATGCTAGACTGGAGAATTAGAAGCATGCCAGTTTCTTTTAATATATAGATACACTTGTATAAGATAAAATAAAATGTCCTTTTAAATTAAAGACATTAAGTCTAACTTTAGTGTTAAAAAGTGCAAAACAAAAACAGAAAACCAAAGCATGACAAAAGTTACAAAGGGCAAAGTACCTTTTATTTTGTGTAATTATTTTATATCAGCCATAGTGTATATATACATGATGTTACAATATCCACTTCTAAGTGAATTCATAAATATATATATATAATATAAAATAATAATCTCATATCTGGAAGTGACAGGACACAGCGCATACAGCAGACAGACAGGCTGGTACAGCACACGTGGTGTCCTACTTCTGCAGTGATTTTTTTTTTTATCCTGGAACAAACCAAAAGTATCCACAGAGCATAAAAATGTCCTTCTGCTGGACTGTCAACAACCTGTGTACAAGGAGCAAGCCTTATTAGCGGGGATGCTAAAAAAAAGATGCTTGTTGTATAAAAGGAAGATACACACAGAAAGGGATACTTTCGTCTTAGATCCAGATATGAACATACAAATGGTGTCTAGAGACATTTTCCTGGGTCAGGAAGCGAATATAAACGAACCAGAAGTCTCTCCCAGTGAGAGACACACAGCATTTTCCTCTGCCATCTTAGGGTATTTGAATGGGGCCTGCAAATATAACTCGCAGATCAGCAGGAGGAAAACCACAAGATATTTACTGTTTCAACTTTTATGTGCACTGTGGGGATAAAAGAAAGCTCAGAGAAGCAGTTAAGTTTGAGAGTTTGATATACCATTTTAACACAGGGCAGTGCTCGGTGCAAAGCTGAGTAGACAAAGATATAATGGGGTTGGCCTTCTAGGGGCAGCAATGTATAGGAAAATAAGTATATATAAGAAACCAACAAGTGATAGGATATCATCACAGAGACCATTAGCACAGGTTCCACCCAAGACCTGGTGCCCATCTCCTGTGATGGGACTTTTTCTTCTAATGTAAAAAAAGGAAGGGGGCACCTTCACAAAGTGGAATATAAGTGTCTTACAGCAAAAGAGGGCAGGGAGCTAGTTCTCTGCTTCCTTTTTCTAAGTCACCTTCAGCTCAAAAGAATCCTTACACTGAAGAAGCAGTACAAGGCAGAGTAGGGGAGAGACACCACGGAGCTGCCAGGGACAGCACACTGAATCTTTCCCAGTAAGCCCCTGGCATGTGGCAATACACAGATTAATAGAAATGGGTTAAACTGAGATGTAAGAGTTAGCCAATAAGAAGTTAGAGCTAATGGGCTAAGCAATGCTTTAATTAATACAGTTTCAGTATGGTTATTTTGGGTGTAAGCTAGCTGGCCGGCCCTCCATGCAACACTCATCCAGTTTCTAGACAGACGTTTTCTTCAGATGTGGTGCTGTGTAATGTGTTCCCGTGCATGAAGGTCTGCAATCCCGTGCCCTGCCCCCACCACCAACTGAGCACTTTGAGGGCAACCACCTTACTAGCTGCAGTTTAACTCTGTCTTGCAATTCCTGCATGAAGTAACAGAGGATAAAGAGGGGAAGAGTGTTCAAATGGAAGTTCAGAAGGGAAGTTACAAAGTGAGGGACTCCAGGAGCCCAGTTCACTTGGTAGTAAGGTGTACCATGCAACTAAAGCAAAGCCTGGTGACCATCCTGCCGTTTTTAGCCTTCTGAAGCCATATTGCCATTAGAAGTCACAGGAAAAGTAAAGATGATAGCTCAGAAAAATCCAAGCCAGTCATTTTTACCAAGTGTGGGCAGAAGGATAATTTTACACCAGAGCTAAAGGAAGATGAGGGATGTCCTGGTAGGCAGGAGAGTGGGAGGGTGGCAGATGTCTTACTCTGCCTTTTAGAAACACGTGTTTCAGAGTAGAGTCCTGAATCTCTACCCCCTCGAGGTGCAAGGCAGCCAAGAGGCCTGTGAGGAGTGAACGCAGATAAACACAGAACTGGGCCAAACACAATTAGAAGAAATTAACAGAAAATGCCAAAGGATTTTACCATCTTTTCCCCTGTTTTCTTGATAATATATTTAGAAATAAATGTCAAAGAAACAAAATTATTCTGTGATTGGTTCATGTCTTGCCTACTTTCCAGACTATGTAGTCAGACTGGCCCCAATATGTGCTGCAAATTGCCACTATTTAGATTGCTATCACCAAGAGATAGCACCAGTTTAAAGTTTCCTGGGAAATGCCGCAGACTTTCAAATTAAATTTGCCTTAGATTTCCTTTTTAGCAAAGCTACTTTTGAAACTCCTTAAAACACCATGCATTTGTTCATAAATCCCAAGTCTCCATTTGAAGGAATTTGGTATACAGATGGGCAAACTCACAAAGACTAAAAAGGAACTGTGGGGCTCTGGATGATAATTCACTATCTTCAGAGCTACTGGGACCAGGAACAGAAAGCCTGAGGTTAGGAGGAAAGAAAAATATCTTTGTGTCATTTGAGGCCAGATAACAAACAGATTTCCCTACTTTCCAATGAAGATGTTGAATTTTTTTTTTTAAAAAAAGGAGATTGTGGATTTTCTACTGAGTTTTGCATTCATGTTCAAATCAGAAGCCTGAAGGATAAATGCATTAGTTAATTTACCACTATCACACACTAAACAGCTTTTTTTGAACTCTACACATCAATTTGTTCTAATACTAAGGGCCCCTGCAGTAAAAAGATATGAAAATATTCAAAGTACAGTAATGCATCCTGATGCTCCCGGACTGGAATACTAATGCCTCCATCTAAGAGGCCATAAGCCTGTTATCTTCCCATCAGGAACCTTTCACACCAGTCCATTTGGACAATAAATACCTGTAGATCAGGAAGAGACAGCAATATCCATTTACGTTGTGATGTGATGTCCCTCTTTGTCTGCATGTGTTGTGCAAATTCATCAGCAACACTGGCTTCATGCTTTATGTCGATGGATTCAGAGAAAGCCTTTAAATCTCTGTCCCTTTGTGGCCCCATTATGATAACTAGGAGAGCAGCAAGTGTGGCTGAGTGCTTGGTAATGACAGACACTAGAATTTTCTTTCCTGTACATGCACACACTGCCACACAAACTTAACTAGTGTGCATGCTTCCTGAGACGTTGAGTCATATACCAATCCATCAAATGCTTATTGACCATGATGAACTAGACACAAGAACACTGTACTGTGCATCCAAAGATTTTGCCCTCTTGATAGAGAGCTCACCATATCCAGAAAGTCCATTTATATTCTCTTTAATTAAGCAAATGGTATAAACTACCCTTCCTTACTGGGGGTGGGCTGCAAGGTAAGAGGTATAGGGACCTCACAAAACAAAGACATACTTTAATGTTCCACGAAGAAAACTGCCAAAACAGCGGACTTTAGTTTCCCTCTCCAAATACCCAGTGTACAGAGGAACATGAGGTTAAGATGAGAAGCCTACCCAGAGAGAGCAAAGACAAAAACCCTAAGGAGATGGAGACTATCAGGAAGAGGTACAAGCTAAAACCATCTCTAGTCAGTAAGGGGACAACTTTATCTGATGAGGCCTATGACCTCTTAGAACAATAATACAAAACCAGAAGTTTGGCATCGGGTATATTTACATATTATAACTCCTTAATGATTAAGCTGAAGTTCTTAGCACAATGATTACTTGCTCTGTGACCTTGGGCAAGTCATTTTACTTCTTGGTATTTGTTTATTCAGTTATAACATTGAGAATAGTTCCCACAAGTTTGAATTATTTTATGGACTAAATGTCTTAAATTTTAAAAAAGCTCAAAACATGACTGATATGCAGTCACAATTTGATGAAGTTTACATGAACTAGTCCTGCAGTCTAACTAGGTAAATTATAGAAAAGGTTATTAGTTTCTTATTCATGAAAACCAGGTTTGTTGTAGGATTTCCCGAAAGTGCTGAGGCTAAAGTGTATCCTGTGAACACCACATAACCTCCGGGAAAGGAAGATAACAGTACCTGTGTTATAAGACACAGGAAATAAATTACTTTATTATGAGACATGTTCAAAAACAATCTTGCTTTTCTCAAATTCTGTGATTAAAAAACACTCAGTTCAAGACTGGAGATGTCCCATGGATCTCTTCCAGTGCAAGGATCAGACATGAGTTCAGATTTCCATCACCCACATAAAAGCAGCCATGGTGGCCTGCATCTGTAAGCCCAGAACTAGAGAGTGATGTGTAGAGACAGGCAGATTCCAGGAGCTCACTGGCCAGGCAGTCTTGTTGAACCAATGAACTCCAGGTTCACAGAAAGACTATATCTCAAAACATAAAATGAATAATTGGTGGAAGTCTCACTTGACACCAACCTCTGGACCCTGGATGCTCAGACATGGGCATCAATCCTACACAAACACAGGTGCATACTTGCATACTCTACCCACAAATTCAATCCAGATTACACCCATATTAATAGTATGAAATGTTCAGAATAAACATTTTACTCTCCATAGCAGGAAAGCATGGGTAAGCATGTAGCTGGTTATATCACTAAGAATTACATTCTGACTTGAAGATAATATAAAATACACCTTGAGAAAGGTAAAGGATAATTTACTAAGCAAGTTACATATTTTGTATTTTTTGAGGGGTTTAGCATTTGGTCAAGTATCATGGTTTACCAATAGAAACAAACGAAATGTTTCACTATTCAGTGTGTGTGTGTGTGTGTGCCAACAATGGGTAAATGTTCTAAGGAATATATTGTTGGCCAACTTCCCTGTGGTGTGAGCATCAAATTGTATCCCCAAAACCTAACTACACCACTAGGTTTATTTCTAGGCTACAGAACTATATGACCTTGCTAAACCAAAGGCCATATACTAGAGTAACATGTTGGAAATGACTTGAATTGCTGCACACTGCGCCCCCCCTGTCTGCGCTCGGTGTGCTAGAACCCAGTTACCGAGCTTCAGGCAAGGGGCTGGAGGTTAAAATACACAGTCACACAGACAGCGACACGGGTCATCCTTGAATTCCCCAAGAATGCCCCCTTTATTGTGTTCAGGGGCAGATTATATAGAGATAGCCACGCCCCAGCCAAACCCACCAGAAACCACTCTCCTGCCATCAGGAACTCCTAAAGGGCTCGTGCTCAGAGCAGCTGTAGGCACTCAGATCAGGGGATTACAAGAAATTCAGGATCTGGGGTCTCACTGCTCCCAACATCTCCCCCCCTAAATTTTTTATAGTGTGACCATATCAAACTTGGGACTTTTAGAGTGGCTTTGCCATGACCCCAGGAGCAGTCAGAAACCACTGCTCCTTCAGCAGTCCCCTAAATATATCCCAGCTGCCATACCCCTGTGGCACATTCATTCTTGTCAGCTGAGTGCATGGAAGACACCTCGCTCGTGCACCTCTTTGGCTTCCCTAGCAGCCCAGTGGATCCTGCTTCTGCTAAGTGACAATATGCTGCATTCTCATGGGTTGTCTGATCTTACACAGGATTTAAAGATGAATGCCCATGGCAACAGGCATTAAGACTGCCAGCAGTAGGGTCCCCAGTCACCACTGGACCCAACCTCCCATTTGGGCTATGGTATTCAACCATCCCTTTGGCTAAACAGTACAATCTGGTGTGCTAATTGTAACATTTCAACAGTTATTCAAGTAACCATTGAGTTGTTTCACCACATAAGAGGCATTCGCAATATTAACAGATGTCACACAAATAGAATAATGGACAAGACATTTGTTGTACTAGCCATAAGTCCACCTGCTCCTACAATAGGGCAGTCTATTTAAATTTGCTCTGCCAGAGACTCTTCGGCGTGCATAGCCTAGAACTGCCACTGCCTTTTCCTTGCCCCACTGCTGCGTTCTCGGGCAGCCCAGTGGGGTCTGTGCTCCAGCTTGTCTCAGCTCCAGCACTTGTTGCGTTTGCTGATACTTCTGGCACTGCTCTGGCATCCGTCAGGCTAGGCACTGACTGGGTTGAGGCAATGTGCCTTCCACCACAGCCACCTAGCAAAGCTCTGCTCCAGCTGCCTTCTATCCCCAGCTGCATTCCTTCTGGGTCCAAACTGGTGCAGGAAGTGGAGTGGAACTCAGGGAAGCAGGCTGCACTGCAACCACTGAAGGGGCCTCACTTAGATTGGGAGTTGTCAATCTGTCTGGCTACTTCCTGCTGACAGGGGACTCTGCATTCTTAGGGGTATTTACTACAATTTACTGCCGTTTTCCAGATAGGCTCAGACACAAGTCGCAGTGGCTGGGAAGAGGCAGAGGCTCCACCTCCCCACCAAGCAGAAAGGTGGAGGTGCGGTGGGGCAGAGCAGCTGGCCCCAACCCCTTTGGGGTGGGGCAGATCCCCTTCTAGCCGGTTGCCCCGGGCTGGGACAGAGGTCCAGGCCAATGGGCCTTGTCGCGGTTGTGCTGTGCTTCTGCACCCTGAGGCCCACACTGAAAGCGGGCCTAGCATTCTTGCCTCATCGGTACTGGAGGCAAGTCCCAGGGTTTGCACACATCGCAGCCCCTCAGCGCCCGTGCCTGGAGCCCCTTGGCCTTGGAGCCTCAGCTGCTCACACTCCACTGCAACATTTCAGGAGGTCTCGGGGATTCAAACCACATGAATATCGAATAAATCCTTAGGGTCTCATTGTCTGTTGAGACAAAAACAGAACCTCCTTTCCAAAACATCAAATTGTTTTTTTGTTTTTTTGTTTTTTTTTTTTTTTTTTTTCGAGGCAGGGTTTCTCTGCAGCTTTTTTAGAGCCTGTCCTGGAACTAGCTCTTGTAGACCAGGCTGGCCTCGAACTCACAGAGATCCGCCTGCCTCTGCCTCCCGAGTGCTGGGATTAAAGGCGTGCGCCACCACCGCCTGGCTCAAAACATCAAATTCTTAAGCCCATATTTTAAAGTCAAGATACCTTTCTTAGCAGTTCCTAGAATCAAATGTCTTCAGTCCAGAACACAAAAGACAACACATCAACATATACATCTGTACACATTTATCTTTTTAAGCTATATACATTCTATCTTTTCCCAATACATTCGTCCCCTCCGGCTGGGACAACCCTGTTCACTTACCCCTCTTTCTCAGTTGGACTTCCTGGAACCAAAACCTAGCTAAGGAAGTCAGGAATAACACATACCCCAATCCACCCTCCCCTTCTGAGGGTGACCTCTCAGCGTTCCCTAGTTCCAGATCGTGGCTGGGATCACCAATTGTCGCACACCACGCCCTCCGTGTCTGCCCTCTGTGCGCTATTACCCAGTTACCGAGCTTCGGGCTAGGGGCTGGAGGTTAAAAAACACAGTCACACATAGACAGCGACACGGGTCATCCTTGAATTCCCCAAGAATGCCCCCCTTTATTGTGTTCAGGGGCAGATTATATAGAGATAGCCATGCCCCAGGCAAACCCACCAGAAACCACTCTCCTGCCATCAGGAACTCCTGAAGGTCTTGTGCTCAGAGCAGCTGTAGGCACTCAGATCAGGGGATTATAAGAAATTCAGAATCTGGGGTCTCACTGCTCCCAATATCTTCCCCCCTAAATTTTTTATAAAACAGAAGACCCTCCTGGTCTTAGTTCATCTCAGAAGATAAAACCCTTACTCATCTTTGGGAGGCCCCTTCCCTGTCTTAGTCGGGCCTTCTTCTGTAGAAGTTGCCTGTCTACGGAGGAATCTTCATTGTTGGTGCAGTATTTGCAACCAAACCTTACTGGCCAACAGGGTCAGAAGGATTTGCTAAGGACTGTCTTGCTTAGGACTCTGCTTCAGGCTGTCAGACTCTTTTCCTGGTATTGCAGGCAGCTGTTGTCTAGGATGGTGATCTGCCCTTGCCCAGCTCACGTTTGGGACAGCGGCTTGTAAACTGTACCGAGAGAAACATAACCCTTACAGTTGGATGCCCATCAGTGAGGTCGGGAAGTAGGGGACCCCTGAGAGCTGGCCCTTGGACGCTGACCGGATTCTGTGACCATGGCCCATATGCCCAACATTCGGAATGAGACACAGACTATATTGGATCTTCACCATGGAGTTTGGAGAGTTTCGAGAAGCATGTGAAGAAATATCTGTAATAAAGAATTCTCAGAGCTATACCATCAAGCCTACGACACCACAGGACCAGTTCGACATTGCCATTTTGAAGATTGTTGAGGAAAATGGCCTGGAGATCATTGAGGAGCTCAGGCAGCTTCCAGATGTTTCCTCTGATGTGGGGCGAAATTTCCGTGCCCTGCCAGAAGGACCAGCTGTCTCAGAGGTAATGGAGGATTCTCTGAGACCTGGCATCACATGTATCATACCTCAGGTGCAGGTCGACAGATTCATTTTGAAGTCTACTCTGGAAGATTGCCTGGAGGTCTTAGAGGAGCTCAGGCAGCTTCCAGACGTTTCCTCTGATGTGGGGCAAAATTCCTGTGCCCAGCCAGAAGGACCAGCTGTCTCAGAGCCATCACACAGGATCAGCAAGCAATGCTGGAGACCATGAGAGCCTTCATCTGATTCCCCTCTTTTTTTCTCGCATTTGTAGTGGAGCTCTGTCCTCCAGGCACGCTATTCCCATCTCAGCACTCAGGAGGCAGAGGCAAGTGGATCTCTTGAGTGCGTTGTTAGTCTGGTCTACAGAGTAAGTTCCAGGACAGCCAGAGCTAATACAGAGAAACCCTGTCTCAAAAACAAGCAAACGAATAACAATAAAACAACCCCCTCCCAAAAAACCTGGACCTGGTAATGAAAATTTCAACCTCTTGTGAATCACTGTGACCCGTATCAGCCAAGAGCTTTCCAACTTAGCGCAGAGATTCTTCCAGACCATAAAAGCATCAATTCCTGCCTCTTTCAGATCCCTCTAAATCTTCCATGGGGAATCTGCTCTCCCTTTCTCAGGTCTGAAGAGGGAGCAAAGACACCATCCTGATTGGCTTTTCCTTGGGGAACAGTGAGGTGCGGCTGTTGGGGATGCAGTCCTAGGACAGCACTGCAGACAGGTTCTAGTCCAAGACACAAAAGACAACACAATCAACATATCATACATCTGTACACATTTATCTTTTTAAGCTATATACATTCTATCTTTTCCCAATGCATACGTCCCCTCCGGCTGGGACAACCCTGTTCACTTACCCCTCTTTCTTGGTCGGACTTCCTGGAACCGAAACCTAGAGAAGGATGTCAGGATTAACACATACCCCAATCCACCCTCACCTTCTGAGGGCGACCTCTCAGGGTTCCCTAGTTCCAAATCTTGGCTGGGACCTCCAATTGCCCCGATATTTCGGTGGGGACCTCCAATTGCCACGTACCGCACCCCGTGTCTGTGCTCTGTGCACTATTACCCAGTTACTGAGCTTTGGGCAATGGGGCTGGAGGTTAAAATACACAAGACACACACAGAGAGACAGCGACACGGGTCATCCTTGAATTCCCCAA
The DNA here is from genome assembly GCF_903992535.2 of Arvicola amphibius. NCBI lineage: Eukaryota > Metazoa > Chordata > Mammalia > Rodentia > Cricetidae > Arvicola > Arvicola amphibius. The sequence goes on along the minus strand of NC_052050.1, from coordinate 142,689,959 downwards.
GAATGCCCCCTTTATTGTGTTCAGGGGCAGATTATATAGAGATAGCCACGCCCCAGCCAAACCCACCAGAAACCACTCTCCTGCCATCAGGAACTCCTGAAGGGCTCGTGCTCACAGCAGCTGTAGGCACTCAGATCAGGGGATTACAAGAAATTCAGAATCTGGGGTCTCACTGCTCCCAACATCACCTTTTGTATCCCCAAAACCTCCTTATTACACCACTAGGTTTATTGTTTCTAGCCTACAGAACTCTATCACCTTGCTAAACCAAAGGCCATATACTAGAGTAACATGTTGGAAATGACTTGAGTATCTACACAGAGCTAAACCTAGAAAATTACTAGTCAGAAACACAACAAAAACACCAAAACCCTAAGCAACGAGAAGCTTTCAGCTCCAAAATTAGATAGGAACACTGTTATCATTCAGCTCTTTGATGATAAAAATGACATGCAATAGATGAGAAAGGTTCCAGAATAATTCAAAGTACTACCAGGCTTGAGAGTTTCATAAGGAAGAAACTGGTACTGCCTAATGTGATCAGAAGGGGCACTGCAGAGAACAAAGGGAATAATGGGTTCTTGGAGAACCGAGAAGGAAAGAAGTTACAGATTACAGTTCTGTACTTGTGTAGTGGAGCCCAAAGTGACAACAAGGTAAGTAGTGTAGGGCATCTACTGACATCAGGGTCAGTAGTACATCTTTGTCAGGGAAACAAGCCAGCTCATTCAGAGGAGAGAGGCTCTTGAAACCCAAACATATGTGTGAGCATACAAAGGCCTGAAGCCAAGGTTGGCAGGGTAGAAGAAAGACTGTAATGGATCCTGGAGATTTCTACATAATGTAGTACCCCAAAAAAGCAAAAATGACACATATTTCCATAACATGATTCGCATTACCCAAAAGAATGTCTAAGCTCCTAACTTAGAGAATGTATGAGAACAGGTACAAAGCCTGTTTTGCTCGCTGGCTTTTCCAAATTTGAACAAAACAAATTCTTTGAAGTTAATGAACACAAAATATATAGGCTTAAAGATTCTCTAGGCTCATGGGCCATGGGCCAGAGAGCCTGAGAGGCTCCAATTATTTCATAAATGAGTTGTACTGAGTCCTAGATAATTCCAGTTACAGAGAAGAGTGGATAGAAGATTTCTAACCAGAGAAGTAGTCTAAGATGGGGAAAAAAGTAGAATTACATATAAATGAAAGACTTGGTAAAGGAACTCGGAGCAGTTCAACTGAGTACACAGCAACCTGGAAGATGACAACCTTGTGACTTCATATGAACCCTATACTGAACATGAGAAGAGCTACTGGGCACCACTGAGGTATGCTGGAAGGCTTCAGGAAGCACAGAATTAAACTATCAACCACTCCCAGGTTCTCTGAAGGAGCTGGACATCGAGAGGCACTAACCTAGAGTACCAGTGACTTAAAGGAGTTTAACACCAGGGTTCCTTCATAGCATTAGACTACAGACCATATGTAATAATAGTAAGCTAGGATCATTCAGCATTTCTGTAGGTACATTTGCCATCATCAGTTTTTAAGGCAACTGGAATAACTCCTCCTCGGATAAATATTTTCTTCAAGACAAACTTAAAAGCACTTTTCTCCCAGCATGTTGCAAACTCTAGGTTTGATCAATGCACATAAACCAAAATGTGCTTTATATTTCATAGCAATAAGAAATCAACACACTTTTCCCCCCTAGTTCTATTGGTTTAAAAATAGGTTTGTCAATTATTAGCCTGGACACTTCAGGGATGACAACAGGGTGTTGCTGACAGCTAACAGTTTTACCTAAACCCCTTCCTTTTTAAATATAAATTTTAACTTCATACCACCATGGTCATTAAAATACTTTGTGTTCTAATAGATACAAAATATTTTGCTGTGATGGGTCAACAGTTATGCCAGAGACAAACAAGGATTTAGAAGTATAGGAGGTTCTAGGCTCTTGTGGAAGACAGAAACACCAGAGAACAGTTTCAAGGAAAATTTCAGAGCATTCAGAAGAGGAAAACATTACTTCCTGGTAGTACGATACATTTTTTTTTCACATTGTCAAATCTACCCTGAATCTTTTCTTTTATTAAAAATTTCCGCCTCCTCCCCGCCTCCCATTTACCCCCCTCCCCCCTCCACTCCCCCCCTCTCTCCTGTCCAGAGAGCAGTAAGGGTTCCCCACCCTGTGGGAAGTCCAAGTTCCTCCCCCACTCCATCCAGGTCCAGGAAGGTGAGCATCCAAACAGGCCAGCCCCCCCCCCCCAAAGCCAGTATGCATAGTAGGATCCAAATCCAGTGTCATTGTTCTTGGCTTCTCAGCAGCCCTCATTACCCGATACATTCTTACAGTTCTCCTATAACATGCTCCTCAGTAAGACTGTAGCAGGTAGTGTCAAAAGAAAAGAAAGGGGGGAAAACAATGCTAAATTTTTCTAAGAATCTTCTACATTCAATGGCTGTATTGATGGATAATAAATGTCCTAAAGTAATTACTCTCTACCTGCAATCCATCTTCCCATGAGATCCACAAGTCTTCTCACTGTGTATGGTTGTAATATAAATGGGAATTGATGGTATGGTTGCTTATGTGATACGCACTTAAGCACGTCAAATGTCTTTTAAATCTAAAACTCTGTCCTAGGAAATGTCAACCTCACCACCCTTTGATAGGAGAGGTAACAGACGTGGTCAATTTTAATGACTTGAAGGACAGAAAGATAATGCTTATCTATGGAGAGACAGGAGCAAGAATTCAATACGGGCCCTCATCAGAGACAGTGCCCGTGATAAACTGGTAATAATTTGGCTATCACAAACTCTCAGGTAGAATTGCAGGTCTCTTACCAGCTAGTGGTCTTCTCTTAAGAAAGTGATGGCCCCAGTGGATGGCCTGTTCTTCAGACGTAAACATGGACATAAGACAGACACGCATTTAATGAACATGGATTCCAGTAGGTTTTTAGTAGGTATTCATAAAGTTGGTGATAACTATTGACTATATATTTATATCTACTAAATAACCTTTCCAGTTCTTTGCTGTGTGGCCTCAAGCAAGTTGCTTCATTTCTGTGCTACTGAGAAAAGTAAGTCGACCTACACCATAGAGTTTATTCAAATTAAATGAGCTCCTACAGAAAGCACAACAGTGGCACAAAGCATCTGGACCATCATGTTTGTTTTTAGCTCTGTGGATAGAGGCAAGGAGGAGGATGCAGCCATGAGAGATGCTGTGCTCAGTGTAACTCACACGAGCATCAAAGAGTACCCATGTGAACGTAGAAGAGATACCTGCTCGTGAAATCATAAAAAGCAGCCTGGATAGAGATGGGTTCCAGTTTCTTCTGAAGGAGAAGCTCACAGGCCACAGGGATCAGTGGGGGGTAGGACCAGAGTTAAATGGACCACTGCAGTAATTATTTTAGGCAATAAGCATCTTATAGACAGAAGCAATTGGTTTCCAATATGAAATAACAAGTTTAAACACTCAATAGCAAGACTAATGTCCTTGGAATGTACAATGTGAGAAGACAATCCAAGAATCAGAAACTATTAAGAAGTCAAGAAATTCTGGAAGTCAAAACAAGTTTATTGACAACCATGTAACAGATCCTCCATAACAGATTGGATCATACTCAATTATTCCATTAAGATCTTTCAAAGTCTTGAAAGGAATGATGGAATTTGTGAATAAGTGACAAAGAAATGGGTTAATGTTATAAGTGAAATTTTCTTTAATACTGAAAAATTGAATCTATGTCTAGTATAAGATTTAATAAATTTACCAGTGTTTATAAAAGTATAAAAATTAAATTCATGAAAAAGCTACATGAAGTGTTAAATGAATTTGTATTTGACCTTGAGTAGTAGGCTCTTTTAAAGTAAATACACTGTATTATGTGAATTACATCTCAATGTTTTACATAAAACAAGGCCCTTTCAAATATAATAAAGACTACAGACAACTAGAATGTCTATGAATTGGATACAGGGAAAAGTTTATAGGAATCAAGGAAAAGAAACCAAAAACTATCCACAACATTAAAACTAAATACTAGCAAATTATAAAAGAGCAATCACAATGGCTATTGCAAACTAGACTTTTATTTATATAGTTTCATGTATTTTCCAAACTTTCTAAACTAGCCTTTGACTACTTTGAAGTGATTTATTAAATAAGAATTTATTACATAAGTTTTATCAAAATTAATAACTTGAACCAGATAAAACTAAGGAAAGGTGGAATTAGGCTCTCATGCATGCTTGTGCATCAAATTCCTCAGGATCTGCTGCTGGGTCCCTCCTAGGACTTTCTGGTTCCATTGAACTGGTTTCTGGGTGACTATATAAGACCAAATGGGATTTTCTCTCTGGGGTGAAGTGTTTACAGTCCAATACAAAATAAGACTCCACCCTAAAATTTAGAATTAAAGAGTGTTTCAGTAGTTAGTTCATAGAAACTTTTGAGATCTAGAAATTTTTTGTGAGTTCATTGGGTGCACACTTTAAACTACTAGGCAATAGGTAGAACTATGGGCTCCAACCTTCCCACTTTTTCAAGTGTGTAAATTAGTCTGCTACTAAACTTTACTTTCTCAATCTGCAAAGTAAAAATAATAAAGGCACACAATACTATATACATATCAAGACAATATGTACAAGAATTAACATTAATTAAGAGCTCAGGAAATTATTTATTTTATAGTAAATATACAGAGTTATTTTGGCAAGAGCAAGAAGTTAACACTTTCATATTTCATTAAAAATATCCCATTATAGTGGGAAGATTATTTTTATGACATTTTTAAATTTATAACTGTTAATTTGTTAAGTCCTGCTCAATTCTTTGGTAATTATTTATCCTGAAGTCTTTACAAACTCAAAATAGAATTCTGTGATCAGGGAAGCCTAAGGAATGTGGCCAGAAAGGGTTTCCTAGTAATAATTAGGGATAACATGAGAGACAGAAGGGAGTGGGGGTGCCGATAGCAGCAAACTGAAGAAACAATAAGGATCGAGGTACACACCGCCTGGTCAAATGAAGTATTTTACATGTAAGTGAAGAAAGTTGACTTTGGGTTGAAGAAACAATATAGCCCACATGCAAGGGGATGCTGCAATTTATCTAAACTGAAACACATTAAAGATAGAGCACAGAAGGTGCTAGAAGCAATTACAACAGGTCAAAGGGCAAAATGGATGAGGTTATATTTGCAGTGTTCCTCCTTTGAAAAATCAAAGAAATTAAATAATTTCCTTCTCCACTAGTCAAAAGAGGCAAGTCTTATGACAACCTTCATCTGTTGGTACTGTTATGCAAGGACAAACTATAGGTCAAAGAAAAAAGACTTGACTGTCAGTGTCCCCCTAGAGTTCCTAACAGACTGAATAGAAATCAACAGCCTGTGTGCAAATGTTTTTACGTTTCTGTTATCATTCCACTTCCTCAGGTCAGGAAGGTTTAAGGCAAGAGTTTCTTGCTCCTATTTTGATTCTGAAGGTTAATGAATTTAAAGAAAGTAGATGTAAGATTAGAGTTTACATAATCATGCACACACAAATCCACACATACATATATATTTATAAAATGAATTATCAGCAAGGACAAGAATAATAAGAAAATATATTTCAGTAGACCAGGGATGTAGCTCAGTAGAAAGAGGGCAGAACAAAAGTCTCAAACAGTGGTTCTCAACCTTCCTAACTCTGCGGCTCTTTAATATAGTTTCTCATGTTGTGATGACTCCCAATCATGAAATCATTTTATTGCTACTCCATAACTGTGATTTTGATACTGTTATGAATCATAATGTAAATATCTGATATGCAGGATATCTAATATGCAACCCCCAAAGGAATCATGACCCCGAGATTGAGAACTGTTGGTCGAGGCTCAGTCCCTAGCACTATTTAAATTGGCTATAATAGCACAGATCTATAATACCAGCATTTGGGAGGTCATCAGGAGGATTACAAATTTAAGATTATCCTTAGTGACATAGGAAATATGAAACTAGAACAGGCTAAAGACACTGTCTCAACCAATCAACCAATAAGAAAATGATTTTTATATTGTACTGTTAAGAAAGCTTACATATAGGAGACAACTTCTAGTTTTACTACTGTTATAAGATAAGCTAATTCTTTTATAACATACTGCATTCAGATATAGTTACATGTTAAGTTTTATATGCTAATCAAATTATACATTACATCTCAGCCATTTATTTTATGATGAATCAGGCCTCCAAGAAATATGAAAGTTCATTTATTCAAAATTAAAACCTTACACTCATAATCCCATCTATTTTAAATGAGAATTCTTTGTAGGGTGAAATAGCTACCGTGAGCTGGCAGATACCTGAAATGGAAATCAGACAGAGCAAATCCAAATACTTATTCAGTTCTGGCTGGAAGTGAGAATCTACCCTTGGATAATCAAGACAGAACCAAATTCATCAACATCACTTGGACCTTAGCTGCATCAAGATGAAGTCCACTCAGTGTCTTGTGTTCAGTGCCTACTGTGTGCATTTCCATTCTTATCCCTTTTACCAGTTCTCATTTCTTCCTCTCTAACCACATTAGCTTCTATAGCTGGTTTATATCTGCCTACAAAGATGAAGGGGAGACTCGGACTCTCCCTGCAATAAGCTTGATGCTTCATTCCCAGACAAGGAACTCACAGTTAACACACATCAAACTAGCTCACTAATACAGACATATATGTGTTCCCTAATACAGAATACAGGGTAGCACATATTTAATTTTTTTTGGTAAGAATATCATGCTATTTAAACAGGTGTACTGGAATCATCCAGAACGACCTCAGGAGGCACAGTTTAAAGAATAGCCACAGATGCATGCATACAGAATTCAAACCAGGATGCTGTTCCTTCCTCTCTAATTGCTACCTGTAAAGCTGGAGGAAGGGCATTGTCCTCCACATACCCATTGGTTCTCAGCTTTAAAGAGTATGATGGTATTTGTAACTTGTCATCTATCTTCCTTGAGGCAGCAGGGTGTGTATGACATGGATATGTGTGTGTTAACATGTGGTCATAAGAGTTTCAATCTGTAAATGTTGGTAATTCCTTGCCTGGAATGTGTTGATTCTTAGGTCATCTAAAATTGACAGCATCTACAACAAATACTTCTACTATCTCTTCTTTGGATCAGCAAGAGAAGTTTTACCAATATGAGAGATTGGTGAACTTATTTTTCCTTGATGAAGTTTGTGATACTCAAATTCTAGAGACCCATGAGAAATATGATACATACAACCAAGGCTTGAGTATCCCTTACCCAGAATGCATGGCAATGAACAGCTCTAGATGCTAGGCCTTTTCAGGTTTCATAATATCTGTACAACATTCCTAATCCAAAAATCTAACATGTTCTATAATATGAAACCTGTAAATATTTTATCAGCACTAGAAAATGTTTGGATTCCAAATCATTTGGGATTTAAGATTTTCAGAAAATAAATGTTTGCATATACTCTCTCAGGATAAAGATATATAAAGAGACTGACTGACAGAAGATCAATATGAACTATATAATCTACACAAAAACAACACTTCGAGATGGGCCTTGTTTTAGATTTTAGATTCATGACTCCAAAAGATGCTGGATATAAATGCTGGTAATAAAGTGATTTTGTTGTTGTTCTTTAGTTTTATTTGTGAGATAGGGGTTTCTCTATGTAGTTCTGGCTGGTCTAAAACTCAGTATGTAGACTAGGTTGGTCTCAAACTCTGAGATCTGTCTGCCTCTCCTTCCACAATGCTGAAATTAATGGCAGATACCACTATGTCCAGTGAAACTGCTTTTGTCTTGAGGGTAACTGTTAACCTATATAAAGTCAATCTTGATATATGCCAGGAATGGAATATTTCAAGACTACCTCTGCATGCCATTGGTCCCTAGTATTGTTTAAGACTTGGTACCTTTCTGTAGTAAATATTTGTGTATGCAGCAAAATTAGATGCAAAATATACTCTAGGGAGTATACAAATATATATGAAAGGGAGGTTATGCAAAAGACATACAGACTTCAAAAATTGTGGGTTCCGAGCAAGAATCAAGGAAAACAACAACGAAAGCCCTACTACTGAGAAATCTAGTAAACATGAATAGTAGAACTTGGTGTTAATTAAGTTAGTTTCTAATAAATAAACATCATTATATTTCATAAGAACATAAAAGACATGTAGTGTTTTATAACAATTCATGTTATTTGGACCTTGTGCATAGACAGTAGTAAAATTACTCATCTGTATATAAGCATATCAGTCCCAAGATCAGAACCATATTGGCAAAAGGCAGGATATCTCATCTAATCTCGCCAATCATTTCTGATTCTTTTTGAGTACCAGCTTCCTTTCCCTTAGATGGACATGATAAGCTACACAGGACATGGAATTAAATTCCTGTTTCTTCACAAATCAGGTTCAGTGCAGAGCCTTCGGCCAGCATCTTCTCACTGATCTGTTCATGTTCCAGTAAACTCAAATGGCCGCCACATTCCATGCCTTCATTCTATTAGACTAAGTAGATGTCATTCATCAGCATCCATCCTCAAAGCAAATTTCACAACTCAAGGAATCCCCAAGAAAGTGTTGAGGAAAAACTCAGCTACTCTATGTAATGTGACAATACTAAAAACCAATGTTAAGACTTGGATCCAGACTTATGAATTTTAAGTCAAAATCTACTCACAGAAAAACCCAAATGACCACAGACAAAGCAAGCATGACACCAAAGGAGATTTCAAGCCCCAAAGATCTGCAATCTTCTATAAAAGCCAGACTTCATTAAAAGGGAACATCTTGTTAAATATCCCTGAAGGAGGCCTGTAAAATCCGAGCCCCACTCAATTCTAGAACTTTACACTCTAGTCATGAAGGTAAGATCACCACAGACATCGTCAATCGATACATATAAAATACAGGAATCAGAAACAATATTAGTTGGATAAAAATAGCCCCCATTAATCAATGAAAGTCCACAAATTAATTTGTGACAAATGTTTTCTCTCTAGAGCTCTGCGGGGAAGACATAAGTTGCCCAGAGCCACTGGCATTCACACAGCCTGTCCGTGTCCATGTGCATTAATATTCCTTATCTAAAAACAAAGGAAAGAGAGAGCAGGGAGAGCTTGGAAACGGCACTAAAGTAAAAGGGTTTGCATCTAAGTTAGGCAGATTTCTGATACACAAAGGGAGCAAATCTATAAGGAAAGCATGTCTAGATTCAGGAATTATTTCTCCTATTGAATTGGTACTCAAAGTTTCAATGAGATTCCAATAGAGACAAAGAGACAACACACACACACACACACACACACAGAGAGAGAGAGAGAGAGAGAGAGAGAGAGAGACCGTTAAAATCCCTGCCCCGTCCCTATAAAGCAGTCTTCCTGAAAAGCTGCCAAAGTAGATGTATTCTCTGAAAGACACAGGCCGACTGGCTTTGGAAGCCTGCACTTACTAACAGTGATTTGTGTTCCTGTGATGTGCTCAGACAATGCACTGGGGACTTCCAAATGAGAACATCAACACACATCCAGAGGGCTTTTAGGATCTCAGATAAGTCCAGATCCAGAGGGAGTTTCTTACCAGCAAAGAAGCCTTTCTCCACAACACAAGGATGTAGTTAGAGCCCCCCCCCCCCCCCCCGGGCTCACTTCTAAGGCTCAGCAGCACAGGTCACCAGAGTGATAGAGTTGAACTTGAGGACAACTTTGGAAAGAAACATTTAGGCCAGCTGGAGGGCACTGGCTCTGAAAATGTTCACTTTCTGACCTGGGTATTTTTGGGTAGCACCTCTGCATAGGCCTTCTTACAAATGTAAACAATTTTCTGATCTCCTTTAGTTACCCTTTAAAATTGGAATGATGTTGGGGAGGAGGTGTGTGACACTGTTGGGCTAGGAATGCAGTACAGTAGCACATGTACGGCTGATGGAAGATTCTTATTGGCTAATAAACAAACTGCCTTGGCTTTTTGATAGGGCAAGATTTAGATGGGTGGAGTAGACAGAACAGGAAAAAGGAAGTGAGGTAGATGGCTCAGACAATTGCCCTGCCTCTCCTCTCTGGGACAGATGCCATGAAGCCAGCCACCAGGACAGACATGCTGAATCTTTCCTGGTAAGACACCACTTTGTGTTGTTACACAGATTATTCGATATGCGTTAGTCAAGATGTGAGTAAGAGGCTGAAAATAATGGGTTAGGCAGTGTTTAAAAGAATACAGTTTCCGTGTAATTATTTCAGGTAAAGCTAGCCGGTGGTTGGGAACGGGCGGCAGGAAGCCAGCCCACAGCACATCACTACATACGGCAAACTGCTAGGGAAAGAAATCTATAGCTACAAAATGATAGTGTGCCCGAGAAAGACTTTACTATGGATGGATGGGAGTACATGTTATGCAGAAAGGTATATTCTAATCACACATTCCCCAGGAAGGAAAAATGAAGCCGAAGAAAAAATTAGAATGGTGATGTCCGCTGGCTGCCAGAAACTTCTGGAAAACAAGCATCTGTTATGTGACAGAGTGTTCTATACCAGACACTGAATTCCAAACTTGCCCAAATAGTTAAACACTTAGAATCTGTTGCTTTGGGAAGGAAAGCATGAAATATTGATACCATGCAATCCCTCGGGTTGGCATCTGTTGCTGCTGTTCACGGGAAGGCAGGCCACAGTAAACACCAATGAGTGCAAACTGTCAGCTATGCCTAGCCTCATGAATTTATTTTCACAAGATAAGAATGAGAATATTTTACATTGGATTTTTTTGAGAATGGCATACATTGGGTCTGGGGACATGCCCCCATCAGAAAAGTGCAAGTGTGGGGGCTTGAGTTTGATTCCCCAGCACACATATGAAATACTGGGCGTGGTGGTGTAATCTTGTAATCCTAGTGCTGGAGTTGCAGACATGGATCCCAGGAGCTCACAGTTTGAATACCAAATCAGTGAGCTCCTGCTACAGGAGTGACTATCTCAAAAAGTTTCCGAGAAATTGAGGACCAGGTTGACCTCTGGTCTCCACACACAAAGGGCTCAGAGTCAATCATCCACAAACATTTTAGATATACATGACTAACACACACGCACATGCACACACAGCATACATACATACACATCACTCACACAGACACACAGCACACACATACTCACACAAGGCATACATATACTCACACAGCACACACACTCAGGCACACACTGCATTCTCATAGATACACACACACAAGGGACACATATACACACAGCACAAAAACTGCAGTAACACAGACACACACACAAGCATACATACATACACATACAACACTCACAGACACGCACACAGCACTCACACACACACACACACAGCACTCACAGACACACACACACAGCACTCACGGACATACATACACACAGCACTCACAGACATGCACACAGCACTCACAGACACACATAGCACTCACAGACACAAAGATACACACAAAATCAGCTTATGTGCTGACCCAGGAGGGTGATGGCTACTTATTGACAGCTCAGCTGGTACCTGACATTGTTTTAAGTACTGTTCAAACCTATCAGGCGCTCTGTGAGGTTGCCATTATTGTCCACATTATAAGTCCTGGACAGAGGGCTGAGATAGTTTAAATAACTTGCCCAAGATCACGCAAGCTTGCAAAATCAATACTTGAGCCAGAGTTGTCCGATTTATCAGGTCATATTTCCAGTCCCAGAATCTACCTCTTCCAGAACAAAGACACTTTTATCCCACTTACAGGCTTAGCCTCACTGTCCAGAAAACCAAGCTTGACCTCAAAGTTATCTAACATTTGAGACCAAAATAATTCCATTTTTGTTCTTTTTGGATTATTTTATAGATATTCCACTTACATAGTCGATGTTACACTATTTATTTTTTCTTCCCTATGAAAGAACACAGGGCACAAGTGACTTAAGGAAGGGTTGGCTCTGGTTCACAGCTTGTGAAGGGGTAAAAGCCACAGTGGTGGGAAGGTGCATTGGTAAGAGTGATCCAGTTGTGGTGGCAGAAACGTGGAGCAGTATGCCACACTCAGGACCCCAGCCCATGCCATGGGGCCAAACACACTCAAGGTGGGTCTTCCATCTTCAATCACTGCTCTCAAAAAACATTCAGAGTTCTGTCTCCTCCATTATCCCAAATCCAAAGAGGTTGATGTTAAACATCACATTAGCTTGGGTTACACAAAACCATGATGGCTTTCAGGAAAACACCTACCATCGTGCCATGTGTTTAGATTTGCATAATGGGGATGTGATACATAATACCCAACCTAAAGATACCACGATTTACCCATTAGAGTAACCAAGCATGAGAATGAGTTTCCATCCAAAAAAGAAAAAAAAAAAAAAAAGAAATTGACAATATTCCAAGCATTGGTAGATAGGCTCCAAAGCTACAGAGAAGCCCTGTCTTGAAAAGCCAAAAAAAAAAGAAAGAAAGAAAGAAAAAGAAAAAAAAAAGCAATAGATTTAGTGTTTTTAAAATCACTATTGAATACATATTCAAAATAATTGCTCCTTCTTTTATCCAACTGGAGAAGGATTTGATTCTCTCTAGGGTTCTGGCACTATATACTGTCTGTCTTCTAGTTAAGCAATGTAGTGTTGCAGTTCAGTTGCAATTTTCAGGGCACAGTGCCTCAAGCCTTTGACAGGGTCTGGTACTTCTGACTCAAAATCGATGGATCCTATTTTGCCTTATTATAATTTATTTGGAAGTGTTTATTCAGATTTATAAAAAGACATAATCTTAAGACTGTCTGGATGAGACCATCAATCATCTAAACAGAGTGACAGTGTTTGAAAATACAAGAAACGTAAAACATTCTCTGAAAATTTCACATATGTACATAGTGAACTACTCCCCATATGCAACATACAACTCCGCTAGATCACCCACACAACTCAGAACCACTCCTGCTCCCCATATGCAACATACAACTCCCCCAGATCACCCACACAACTCAGAACCACACCCACTCCCCACAAACAACATATAACTCCCCCAGATCACCCAAGCAACTCAAAACCACTCACCACATACAACATACAACTCTCCCAGATTGCCCACACAACTCACAGTCACTCCCGTTCCCCACATATAATATACAACTCCCCCAGATTGCCCACACAAGTCAGAAACACTCCCACTCACCACATACAACATACAGCTCCCCCAAACTGCCCACACAACTCACTCCCAACTTCATGTCCTTTAAAACAGATAATTCCCAAAGATGAATTAGTGTTGCCTGTGTGTACATGGGTTAGATGGTACCATAGAACAGAACCTTAATTAAGTAACTATGTCTTATGCCCTTAGCGGTTATTTTAAGGGACCTGGCTATGACGGAAAAGAACTCGAATCTCAGCAACCTGAGAGAATACAGCAGAAAGGTGATGAATTTGAGACTGGGCTGTGACACATATCTGAGACCTTGACTAAAAACAGAGTAAAAAAAAAAATGACAGTTTTGAGTACTTGGGTGTTAGGGTGAATTATTTGAAATATTTGTCAACTGCCTTGGTTGTTTCTCTGTGGCTGTGAGAAAACATGTGATTTATAGACTATATGACTTATAGATTATAAAACTATATGACTTAGAGATTATAGTCTATCATCAGTGGAAGCCAAGGGAGGAACCTAGAGGCAGGAACAGAAGCAGAAACCAATGGAGGGAAGTCTGCTTGCTGGTTTGTTCAGCTACTTTTCTCATAATATCCAGTTCTCCCTGCCTAGGGATGTTGTCACACACAGTTGACTCCTACATTAATTTGTAGTCATGAAAATGCCTCACAGACAGGCTCCCAGGCCAATGTGATGGAGGTGAATCCTCAGTTGTGGTTCCCTCTTCCCAGGTGTGTGAAGATGACATGAACGCTAAGTATGGCACCTACCATGAGCAACATCCTTGGTTGCTCCCATGATAGGGATTCAAATATGAAGGCATTTTTGAATCTTTTTCTCCTCCTCCTCCTCCTCCTCCTCCTCCTCCTCCTCCTCCTCCTCCTCCTCCTCCTCCTCCTTTTCGTTTTTTTTGTTTTTTGAGACATGGTTTCTCTGTGTAGCTTTGGAGCCTGTCCTGGAAGAAGCTCTTATAGACCAGGTTGGCCTTGAACTCACCGAGATCTGCCTGCCTCTGCCTCCCAAAGGACAGAATTAAAGGTGTGTACCACCATGACCTGGCACTAAATATGCAGGAATACTTTTATGAAACTTAAGTTTATCTTTTACAGTAGTCAATTTTTAAAAGGATTTTTATATTCCCAAACATAGATTTTTCTTATTCTTAAAACTTAAATCATATCACCCTATTTGTTGGGCCAAAATTATCTCAGGGCTTGTACCTCGAGGTCTATAGGATGACACAGCAAATATCTAGGTAGATGCCCCTCCAGCCAGGGGGAGGGTTTGGCTGCCTCTCATTGGCTAGAGACACATCACAGGGTTTCACAACCTTTATAAGCGGACCATCACAGTAATATGAGTTCCTGCTTTGACTCAACTCCCTATTACGTCAGATTGTCCTGCATTGTGGGGTTGTGGGAATGGGCAGAGAGTGCACTCATCTTTCCCTGGGGAATAAGGAGGCTCAGAAAGCCTTGCACCTATTTACATACATAAGAACTTACTTTACACAGCACGTTTTCTTTCCATTGACAGTGTTCCCTATGACTTTAAATATCATCTGTAGTCATTATCTTTCTCATTACTGTAACAAAACACCTGACAGAGATGTTTATTTGGCTCACGTTGTCAGGAGAACCGTCTGTCATGGCAGTGACAGTAGGGTTACTGAATCATGTGGATCATGCTTGCTACACTTTGGAATGTCAGAATTAGATAGCAGGGCCTATACAAGATTTTAAAGGTTCACAGTGAACCATCTCCAACAGCAATGCTTCCTGAGGCAAAGTTCTCACAATCTTCTAATGCAGTGCTACAGATTAGGAAGTAGTTCAGATGCATATGCCTTTTGGGACATCTACATACAATTCAAAATATCCTGAATATTTCTGAAGTTATAATATAATTGTAATCCCCCATTCTTTTTCCTTCCTCCATCACTTGACCCCCAACCCTTGCCATCTTACAAATCCATAGCCACCTTTTCTTTATTCTTAAATATATAAAATCAACTTGTTCTGTCTGTATAATATTTGATACACATATATGATTTCAGGGATGACTGCTTGGTATTGGAAAACCAATTGAGGGCTATTCCCAGAGGAAGAATATTTCTCAAGTTCTCAGTATCCCTCAGTTGCCGACAGCTCCATTTCTAGGGTTGAGGCCTCCTGAGCTTTGTCCCTTCCACATCAGCAGTGAAAGGGAAAATCCACTGGTGTCATCCTTACTCAGGTGTCATAGTGATGAGACTTGATGGGAAAAATTTCTCTCTGCAATGGATGGAGATCATTACAGAAAACTACAACTGATCAAACTGCAGAGAACAGGAAATTGTGTGGCAGCCAATCCCAGTGATACTTATAAAAACAATTCCTTCCCCCTAAAGACCAGGGATCATTTTAGAGGGGACAGAAAGATTGTGAGATCCTCAGGAATGGTCTGCTGTAAGATCATGCACCCTAGAAACCTTGAAACATTTTAAACTACATTCAAGCATCTGATATTTTAATACTTTAATAGGTGCACTGGGAGACTTTAATATAATCAAGGTATCCCAGAATCAAATACATTTAAACTGTGATGTGAAGAAATGCAAAATTTATAAATGATGGGTTCTGATAATGTTTACATTACAGTTTCTGTGTGATTATTTTGGGTCTAAACTAGCTGGGCAGCTGGGAAGAACAACTGGCCTCCTCCAACACAGGAGTATTCAAACTCAGCCGATAATCACAGTTCTAACTTAATTATTCAAATTACTGAATCAAAATGGAATCATAGCATTATCTATTCTCTATGAGTCAAATGTTCTAAAACATGGCAATTACAAGCATCTTAAATTTCTGGTGCTACAAATATTAGTGCAATGAATTCAAAGTTTTTTGTGTTTTGTGATAAAACTTTCTGAGAGATTGCTTGCTCATAAAATCTTTACTTTTGATCATATGTAACCCTCTCTCAATCTTAGAGGTAGTTTTCCTGCACTATATAATTCACAAAGGGTCAGAAATTCAGCTAAGAGTTTGTCTGCCCTCTTTACAGTGGTCTTCAGAGAAAACCCTAAAGACTATAGTTTTCTTGTCAAACATGCCATCATTCTATGAATTTAATGTCCAGTACCTGAAAGTCTATGTTTATTGTTACTCTCCCCCATCTGCTTCCACATTTCTTTGGCCCTCAGCCTGTATTTCCATTCTATATCCATGAAAACAACTCGCATGCATTGTCTCATTATTTTAAATTCTTAAAATATGCCATATCCAGAGGATTATGGTGATCACAAGTGACTCCATGGTACTATTTGTATACAACTTCCAAGACCATCTACCTGCTGTCCTTTAGATACAGTCACTTAAAAGTCTCATGTGTCAAAGACTAAGTCCCCCGCTGGTGTCATCATTTATGAGCTCATATTGAATGAGTTATTGGAGAGAAGGGGCTGCTTGTTCCCTAAAGATATGTTGTAGTCCCTGGCTTTTTCTTGTCTTTCTCTCTGCTTCCTACCCTCCATGGGGTGAGCTGCTTGGTTCCACACCTTACTATTATGATTTGGTCTATCCTCAGGCAGGTAGGCGTGGCCACAGACTAAATCCTCTGAAACCATGGGTTAAATGAATTTTGCTTCTTTTGAGTTGGCTTTCATTGTGATTTACTTCATAATATGAAGCTGATCAATACAGGTCCATCTCTCTTCTTAGAAGTTGGGGTGAGACATCATTTGCATTATAAAGTGAGCCACATTTTAGCCCGTGCTTTTATTTGCAGTATCCCACAGAAATGAAAGAAAGAAGCAGCTAGATGACCCCAGCTAAACTCCTAGCAATGGTAGAGAGGGTGCCTGAATGGTCCTTCCCCTATAATCAGATTAGTGACCAGATCAATTGTCATCATAGAACATACATCCAGTAATTGATGGAAACAGTGACCCACAGCCAAGCACTGGGCTGAACTCCTGGAGTTCAGTTGAAGAGAGGGAGGAGGAATCATATGAGCAAGGTAGGGGAAGGGTGTCAAGATCATTTTGGGGAAAACCAAAGAGATAGCTGACCTGAGCTAATGGGAGTTTACAGACTCTGGACTGATAGCTGGGGAACCTACATGGGCCCCCCAAGACTATATAGTTAGAACCTGTCTCCAACAACAATAATAATAAATGAAGGAACCAAAACTAAAATACAAACAACACTTTAAGAATAGTCTCTTCCTTTACTTACATTCCCCAACAAACAATGTCCTTAACTCTGCTTAATTATTTTTAATAGTCCTTTTACAATAGAGTTGAGTTTGTTGATGTGATGGTTTCAGCTGAGTGGGAGGACTGACTGATATATAAACTACCATGCCTTCTTTTGCAAGTTCAGTAGTTCAAATTTTCTTCTCATATGGTCCCATCATAGACTAAGAAGGAACATTAAGAAGGTAAAAAAAATGGAATGTTATACATGCCCTGCAGTAACCTAAGGACAGACAAACATTCTTTAACAAAATCAGAGATCCTTTTCCTAAGCCTTCAGCATCACTAACCCATTTGTGTTAGAATCTCTCTACTGAATCAGATCAACCAATGCAGAACTTCAATTCTTTTAGAGAAATATGTCCTATCAAATGGAGTTTGTCATCTAAGTCTTTGTGAAAGAATACAGCCAAGGAGGATAAATCGGTTAGCTTTGAGAGTGGATACCAGAAACTAGGTAAGTATCCAATCCCATAATACAAGAACTTCATAATACATTATGAAATTATTGATTGTCATGATATGGGAGGCATGAACATTTATCTCTAGATATCTCACATATAATTTGTGAGCATCCAGTGCTTGCCGGTTTGTTTCAAACTTTTTACCTGTGCTTGAATAAGGTGAAAAATTCTTGAGAATCTCAAGTCTCAAAAATTAATTCTTCTTAGCCCTGGAAAACTTGCATTGGCCTTGAAAGTAGCTGAAGATCAAAAGAGATCAGACAGGGCAGCCATCTGGCTGGCAAAACTAATTGAGATTTTAGAATCCTTCTTTATATGTAATCGGGGTAATTAACATAATTTCAATGCAAGTGAGATAAGGAGTTTTCATACTTGTGTGCAGAAAGAACTACATCTTCAAGACATCCCACCATCAAACATTTTCATTCAGGCCACTACCATTAAACTGATATATCAATTTTAAAGAAGCATGACTTGCCAGACAATCGCAGCACACACCTTTAATCTTAGCACTCAGGATCTCTGTGAGTTTGAGGCCAGTCTTGTCTAAAGAATGAGTTCCAGGACAGGCTTCAAAGCTATAGAGAAACTCTGTCACAAAAAGCCAAAAAACAAACAAAAAAAGAAAAAGAAAAAAACCAAACAGACAAAAACCTGCGATTCAACCACAATATCCTCTAATCAATGGTTTCTGACTCTGTATAAATAGTTGTTGAAATTTTTCAGCACCTTGGACAGCACAAAAGACTAAGCATTTAGTCAATAGAAAAAGAGCCCTTCCCAGATTCCATGATTTACAGAATTCTGACAAAATAATGCATTGCATCAATAAAACTTGGAGAGTTGAACAAACATTTGGGGTGATAAAAGCAGTTATTATTTTCACTTTCATCTTATATTTTTAGTTTCTGTTTACACACGTTGGTGTTGTGTGCTCTTGAGTGCTTTCCCCCATAAAGTCCAGAAGTGTAGCCCTTGGTACTGAGTGGCAGATGGTGGCTGCAACGCACCTGACATGGATAACAGGAAGAGAACTCTTCTGTTAAGGAGTTCTTAACATAAGGAGTGAGCATTCTTGACTGCTGAGTTATCTCTCCAGCCTCTCTTTCACCTATTTTCCTACTTTCAGTCTTGTTGCATTTCATATATTCTATGATGCAATTTATTATTACTTGCTGTTTTACAAAAAGTAGACAGATTAAATAATTTGTCTGGTCTAAACCATTAATACATTGTAAACAGAGTACCCTAAGTCCAGCCTTCTGACTGCTGAGTCCCTAGTTTTAATCATATCTCTGTGACAATAAAAAGTTCCAATGCTTTCAAAGATTATAACATAAGTATCATTTTAATCTTTGATTCAAAGTTGATCTTAATGAGCTTATAAAATAAAACCATTTACTTTCTCTTAACAAGCATTATTATTATTAAGGCTAATTTAATGCCACTCTGAAATACAGCACAATTTATTTTGTTAGATGGTATGTTTAATTACATTTGGAAACAAAGTAAACATTATCACAATAACAACAGAAACTGAATTTTGAACTATGGTATAAAAAAAGGCACAGAACATATTTTATAACCTGAAATTTTAAATTGCTTAACTTTATAGTAAAATATTTTGGTATATATTTACTACCATTTGTGATTAGTTTCTAATTAATAGATAATTCAGAATTTTCTTTTCACATTATCTGCAAATAATTAATTGTGTTTAAATAAAAGTCAATGGAATATATTTTCTCCATTATTCTTCCTATAATTGTATTTTTGAAGTCTGAGAAATATTCATTTTGTACAACTAATTGATCTTGAAAAATGCTGATGATTTCATGACTCTGATTTTCAACCACTGTAGCTTAATATCTGAAGGTCATTGATTTATTCAGAGAATGTACACGTGATGTCAATGCATGTTATAGTGTAAGCATAAATAAAATTGTGCGGAGATGGTCCCGATACAAAAAAGTAAAGAGAAGGTCAAGATGTCACAAACCTCTTCCATAACACGGCCCAATGGCTTAAATACACCCCAAATGGTAACCACTCTTAAAGGTCACCAGTTCCCATTTAGTACCACCCCGAAGACCAAATATTTAAAAACATATGTTGCAAACCTGCTGAGATACATTTTTAGTTCTGATCTTCATTTTCTTCTCTTTCTAATATGAATTAAACAAGCAATAGTAAAATCTAAACTTTAATATAAAGTTGTGCATAATTCAAAACTGCCACCGCCAGTGTTGGTGTTCAAATGAATGATTAATGGACAGAGTAACCCTGTCAGGGCATCCACAAATGTAGTCTCTAAATATCATAGGTACCAGTCTTATGTTTTATGGACATAGGCCAGTAACTAAGGCTAAGAAATAAAAACAAAATCTATAGTAGTTTCCTGGGTTTTATCTTTAACTACCAGTTTTCAAAAATAAAAATAAATAAATAAATAAAGCAAAAAAACCTGATTATTAGATAATTTTATTGTAACATTTCATCTACTGTAAGGGGATATAGATAACTACACAGGTAGCATCGGGTACAAGCAAAGTCCACTCTCTAACTTTTACCTATTTATACTCATTGTGATACTCAAGATATTTATACACATTTACATTATATGAGCACACATTATATACTTATGTATAAGCCAAGACTGTTGTCCCTTAGAGAATATACCTGTAGGACTGGTCATGAAGTAGCTATTTCCAGAGGAAAAGCATACATCTCTTTAGAAGACAAGCACTGAAAGAAATTACTAAAAAAGTACTCACAACAACTAAGGAGACAGAACTGAAAAACAGGTGTGCATCAATTGCAAAATTTAATTCTAGCATTTTGAAAATGTTGCCCAAGTTAAAAAAAACTAGACTCTATAATGGGATGTAAAACGAACTTACTAAAAGCAGTGGTTGGAATGGTCTAAGTGTTGGGGCAAAGAAAGACCACAAGGGTGCCAGAAAGGTTCATAATTCATAAAGAGAGTCAGATGCTTCAATGTTGTAGTGTCAACATATGTCCAAGAATACCCTTTAAATGCATGCCATTATATAAAAATGATAGTATGCCCATATTAATATATAACATTAGTATTAATTAATATTAATAGAACAGAATACAAAGTGCCAATTTATGCCTTGTAGAAAAAGCTTATGACACTCATTTTCCAATGAACATTAACATCTTGAAATGGTGATATACCATAAATGTAGTATGGCAAGGATTCAGAATGTTAGAAGATTCTGACATACTTACGTAAGATATTGAGACTGACACTATATAAGAAACTTAGGGTTGAATGAAGACACACTGATCTCAACTGTATAGATAAAATTCTAATCTAGTGGTACTCTGATTATACACCAAAATCTGGATATAAGCATGACAGGTTTCTGGAGGGATAACCTCAGTTCATGTTTTATTCCCTCCAGCTCAGAATCCTAGCACAATCAGGCTTCCTGATTTCTTGGCGCCCCTAACCTTCACTGCCCATCACTTACGAGTTAACCATGAAAAGGTAATGGACAACAGCCTTGAGGGGGGAAAGTCCATTTTCCATCTGACAGTCAACGACAATATGTATTTTATACAATGCAAATGAGGCAGAAAATAGGCAACAGATTTTGTGTTCACTGCCACTGTACTTTCCATTTAACCAGAAAACTAAGGCAAAGGCTTTTAAGGAATGGACTGGTTTCTGTTTAGCAGCACTTCTGATTTCTCCCACTAACTAATCAATTAACATACTAGATTTCTTTGCAAACTGCTGACATCATTCTCTGTGGACATATTGCAGTGTATTTGAAGGTATGAATCTTTGAGTAAAAATGGTCTAGGAAGCCATCACTGGAGCGCAGTTGTTGGGTCTTGCTGTGTTGTTGTTGCTGCTGCTATATTTCATTTCCAAATTATTGTTTTTACTAATACAGACATTTTGCTTGCTTGGCTCCATTCAAACCATGTTACAAAACCATAATAGATTATCTATATATGTCAAGATTTATGAATGGAAATCACTCAGAGTAATAGGAGTACAGAAGACCTCTAGATAGAAGAGTAGAATCTATTAATTCTTAGCAAAGTAGGATTAGCAGTGTGATCTGCTCTGCCCTGGAGTATTTCAGACTTGTGCCAGTGAATGAGGTATTAAACACTTAAGCCAGCTTCCTAGCTTACATATGCCTTGGGAGTCTGAGAAATACATCCACCATCCAATATGACATTCACCTTTTTCATCTTCATCAAATATTGGGCTTCCCTAAACATCAGTTTGAAGTGGAAAAAATAAACAGCTGTCATTAGAAATAGTTGGTAGATTGTTGACAGAGGTTTCTGTCCCACCCAACCAGCTGCGGTTGTCTGACACTGCCTGTACCTGTGGAAGGACCTGTGCATGTGTTCTTAGCAAGCCCAGTTGTGCAGTAGACTAAATGCAAAAGAAGGGGCTCAGGGGAACAAAGCCAAGAATGGGCTTTATATCTCCATCATGTCAGCATCTCTTCAGCAGGTGACTTCACCTAGCAGACTGGACAGAACAATTCATAAGTGGTAAAACAAAACTGAACTCTATATACTGCATCCAGTTTAAAACTGGATACCCTCCAATCCTAGCAAAAGATGTCTTGTCAAAGCAAGAGGAATAAATCAAGCAAGATGTATTTCACCTTTAGTGGAGCCAAGTGATTACAACAATCAACTCGTTCATCATCTTCCATCACCGAGAAATTTAGTAAATAGTAGCTGAACAGGGGTCGATAAATGTGTTTAAATAATACCTTGGCTCGTACTTGCTGTGCTTTTAATTTGGTAAATAAATGCCTTCCACTGGGCATGTACCCTAGAGTTCAAGCAATGACGTGGATTAAGCACTCTGTGGCACTGCAGAACTGAATGCATCACAGAGGTCTAGCTAAACTATAATGGCCATGGAACATTCAGCCCAAATCACCCTGCTGTTTAA
Organism: Arvicola amphibius; assembly: GCF_903992535.2. NCBI lineage: Eukaryota > Metazoa > Chordata > Mammalia > Rodentia > Cricetidae > Arvicola > Arvicola amphibius. Next base: position 142,667,114 of record NC_052050.1, on the reverse strand, counting down.
TTTCAAACATTTAAAAAGGGGCATGTGGGGGCAACATAACTTGGAGTTAAAAATACTACCTTTTAAAATAGTTTTAAGGTACTAACTGAACAAATAACATATTTTATATGTGTGTGTGTGTGTGTGTGTGTTTATATTTTTTAAAAAAGAAACATAAAGCTGTCCCTAATTCTATTGGCTAACCTCAGAGTAAGTCTCCTAGTGTCACTCTAGAAAACACCATCTAGAAAAAAGCACCCCTATACTTTGGTTTCACCAAAAAGAAGCTGGGCCTAGTGCTACATACCTTTAACCCCACATTCAGGAAGCAGAGGCTGGTAATCTCTGTGAAGTCAAGGTCAGACTGGTCTACTTAGCAAGTTTTAGGCTGGCTTGTGATTATTACATAGATCAGGACAGGAAATCTCCCCAGTGGTGTTTGCTCACGTATTTATATTCCTTTTCTCTAAGAACTCATATAAATTCATGCTGATCAGAATATATTTATACTCATGCATTTAGTGATTTGTCCGTTATGTCAATGAAATGAAGTAAAGAGGATTAGAACCCTCTTTCAGGAGGAACAAGGAACAGAATTCTGAGTCTTCAGCTTGAAAGAGAGAATGCTGGTGGAGTGCATGGTTTAGGGAAGACGTACACCAGAGTATGATTTTTAAACAGTGGCAGATTGCTAGCTTAGAAATCATCCACTGCCTCAAAGCACTAGAGACATGAGAATAAACATGGGAGGAAATTACAGAGAGAAGGAGCCATTTAAACCTGAAGCTGGCTGCTGCAGGAACTGTGGCAAAGACTTGTTGGTGGCATTGCAAAATAGACTGCAGGGTTACATGTCAAGCTACCAAAACATCAGTCACAACCATAGTAGGGCTGAAGCTGTATGGTGTTTAGGCCCCTCTCATTTTGAGAAGGTCATGAAAGAAGCCATTGGTATCTGATCAAAACAATAAACCCAACCCAAAGGATGTTGATGTATTTCCTCTTCAGGGCAGAGAAGACATAAGGATGGTGGTGGTGGCAGTGGGCAGGGGTATTGATGGCAGAGGATATGTGAACTACTATACAGAAGAAAGTCAATGGCTTCTGAGGGAGGAGAATTAGAGACATGTTGTCCTTGAGCAAGTTCATCTACCCTGTACTACAGTTCTGACTGCCTTCTAGAAACACTGACATTAACTCATCGGCACACTGTGGATGTTACCATGATGCTGAGGTGACACAGTACATGGAGCACAGCAATGTTTTAACCTGGGGATCTCAGAGGGTGCACACATCAGCATTTACCACACTTTGTGGATGAATAAACAGAAGCATCAAGAAACGAAAAGGAAGCTAAGAGAATTTAGCCATCGGCAGACACAGAGCCTTCCTAAGTTTCTGCTTTTTTTCCTGACTCGGTTTCTCCAGAGAGAATTTTCCAGTGACAGGATTTAGAAAGAAGTACAACTAAAAGTATTACTTCCCCAAAGTCACCTCTGCCAAAGAAGTGATTTCACCTCTGTACTTGGCTGCTCACGGGTTCCCAAGACCAACTAGGAAGTCCTGAAGAATTTGCCGTTTTTCGTCTCAGCCCTTGCTTCTATAAATCTGTCTCATGTTAAGTTGCCCCGAGAAAGGCAGAACAGTCTAAATTGGAGGATGCTAGGCTCAGAGAAGGCCTTTGGGTTACCTTACGTTTTATCCCACCCATAAGAGTGTTAGTTCTAGAGGCTAAAATAGGAAATTAGTCCTCAATGACCTGCCCTCAAATCACCGAGAGTACTAAACGAAGACACTAAAACTCCAGGCCACAATAAGGAAGTCAAGCCCTCTTAGAACAGAGTTAAAGATCCGTCTCTTTTTGTTTTTAATCTTTAATATTATTTGTAAGCTCACACAAAAACCACAGGTTTTGCTACTCATTCCTCAATTGCAAGCCCCAGTTAGTATTCATCCAGTACAGCAGCCTCTATAGCCACATGCATCACTGAGCATTTGAAATGTGGCTAGCCCAAAGAGACATTCACTATATCAAATACACACTGGGTTTCCTAAGTACCACAGTTCAAAAGAAAGAATGTCAAATATTTGTCAGATGTTGAAATGGCAATTTAGATAGATCAAATTGAGCAATATGCATTATTACAATACATTTTCTATTTTCTTATAATGTTTTAATATGACTAAAAATTTTAAGATTCTAAATGATGGGTCATGGGTGTCATATCACTCATCCTATAAATGTCTGGGATGCCCACACATTTTCTCACGTATCTCAAAGAATAAAAGAAGGTAACGTTGTCCAGGTTCCCTCAGACTTGAGTCTTCCGTATAAACTCCTTATAGCACGTGAGCCCCCTATGGCTCATTTATACCTTAACTCATTCCATCTCATTTTAAACCTTGCAGCTTCAGTACAGGTTAAATGCAGTCACCCTCCATAATGCTTTGGAAACAACGCTACCTTCTTTTATTCTTTGAGATATTTTCCAAAGACTTCTCCCCCCATCTCCAAATATGGTGTCGGTTAAAATCATGCTTCTAATGACCAATTCAGGGATGACAGGACAATGTGGACTGCAGTATGACAGACTAATAGGACCATGAGATTTAGAGTATTTAAATTGCGTATTTAAATCATGTTTTTCAAATTACAAGAGACAAAATATGTAACTCATAAATTTGTCATGACAATTAAATGAGATTATATCTCTAACATAACTGGTATATAAAGGAGTACTCCATAGGCGTTTATTTCCTTCCCATTATTTGAAGTAATAACAAACTACATCCTCCTTTCCCTCATTTAAAATCTGCATTAGTTCTGGGTGAAGGTGAAAACAGTTCTGTGTGTATGATATTGAAAATCAGTGGGGTAATCGAAGAAAGGCCACCCTTGGCCATTTTGCATTGTGCAGGCAGTTCTGTGTATTTGTGACTGAATTCACTAATTTGTGAAAAATGGCAACTATTTATCTAGACTTATAATGAAAAATAAAAAGTAATGTTCTTTAAAGTACAGTCAAACCCTCACACCCCTGAAGACAAACACTTAACAACAAACAAAAAACCACAATGGAATCAGTCCCCTGCAACTGATTCCTAAGTGTGCCACATTTTTCTGAAGCGCATCCTCCCCTTCTCCATTTGTAGAAAGTTACCATCACGAGCAGTCACTTCCTGCAAAAAGGCTCCCATGAAGGGGCTGGACTACAGCCTGCAACAATTGGTTACTGGAATGCACGGAGGGACCTCTCTATTCGAGTACAAAACAATTCACACACACACACACACACACACACACACAAACACACACACATTCCTGCAGACTTCATATCTGCAAACAACCAAAGCCATTTGTTGGAAAATTGTTTTCTTGATATAATGAGAAAAATATCAGGTAACTTCTGTCCACCCTGAAAATACCTTTATTCATAAATAATACCCACTATGGAATACGGATAGATAAAACACCTTTAAACTTTGTTTTAAAAGAATTTTGTCATTCCAATGATGCCCTATAACCAATCTTTACTACACCTGGTCACACACCGACATACAGCATCCAACCACAGAGCTGCTTGTTCAAACACGTTCGTTGATGCTACTGCATTCACAATAGCTATGAAATGGAATCACTCTAGCTTTCTATCAACTGATGAACAGAAAATGAAAATACACAATACACAATAGACTGTTTATTCTGCTGTAAAGAAAACGGTGCTGAAACATGAGAGTAAACAGATGGAATGGAGAGAAATAGACTGAGTGCAGTAACACAGGCTGAGAGGTAAACACAATGCAGAGCCTACCTTCAACCTTTACATTAGTGGTTTAACTTAGACTACTTATAGAAATGAGAAAACTGGATGGATCTGTGAATGAGAGAAACATCTTAAAGGAGGAGATAGTAGCAAGAAGCAAGAAGGAGGGATAAGGGGGAGATGGGGCTTGATTGTAGAGGGGATCAGTGGGATCAGTGGGACATAGGAGAGAGATAAAGAGGAAATAACTAACACTAAGAATGTTTTTAAACCTGTAGCGGGCGTGGTCGGCCGGCAATGGGAAATAACCAAATTAGCCTTATATGAAATACTCAGCTTTACTAAAAGGAGAAAATGGGAGAAACTTAAGAGTCAGAGTTCCAGCGAAGAGCAGGGAACCAAGAGAGCAAACCACCAAAACACGGATCTTTTAAAGGTATTTTGTGCTCCAGAGGGGTCACGCCCCTCAGACAAGGGATTGGTCAGCTACCCCATCATAAATTTATATGTAAACCTGTTTCATTTGCATCATAAAACTATATTTTTAAAAGAGTTTAATTGGAGTTATTCTATAGAAGGAGGTAATGCTCCTCCCAGAAGATAGAGGTTATCAAACAAAACCCTACTGTCAAAAGTGGGACAGTTTCCTTAAAATTGTTGGGCAGAGGGGTCAAGGCCTCCTCCCCTCCAAGCACAGACTATTGCAATTTGTACTGGCTGGTTTTGAGTGTCAACTTGACTCAGACTAGAGTCATCAGAGAGGAAGGAACCTCAGCTAAGGAAAATGCCTCCACAAGATCTGACTGTCAGGCATTTTCTCATTTAGTGATCAATGGGAGAGAACCCAGCCCATGGTGGGTGGTGCCATCCTTGGGCTGAAGGTCCTGAGTTCTATGAGAAAGCAGGATAAGCCAGCCAGGGAATGCAAGCTACTAGCTACACACATGGTCTGTGCATCTCCTCCTGCCTCTGGGATGCTGCCCTGTTTCAGTTCCTATCCTGACTTCCTTTAGTGATGAACAGCAATGCTGAACTGTAAGCCAAATAAACCCTTTCTCCCCAACCTGTTTTTTGTCTTGGTGTTCTGTTGCAGCAACAGAAACCCTAGCTAAGATATCTTTGTTCTTGCTTACTCATAAGACCTTATTGCTGAAGACACCACATACTTTGATTGCAGGACATGGAGAAATCAAGCTGTTACCTACCTGGAAGCTATATTTTTGAGGATAAGCTTTTATAGTTCTAGAAAAATCTTAGCTGGCTGCTGCAGATAATAGTCATCAATAGTTTTATCACACTGCTGAGTCCTGAAAGCTCTAACAAGTGCCTGTCATTACTCATGAGTACAACAGGGGCATAAATGTTATGGGAGTAACCAATCACTTACTGATTGTAGAAGGACTCAACAAGAAGTTATTTATACTTGATACCAAAATCATGGTCAAGAACCCAGGGTTAGCAAGGTTATAAGACCTAGGAAAGTATCTATTACTTTGCTAAACAGATATAGTGTCAAACTAACTTCCTAAAAAGGATAACTATGTCACATCCTCTTCCCATAAGACTCATTGAACCTTATGGAATAGGGAAGAAAAAGTTTTAACAGCCTTAGGTCAGGACAGACTGCAGTAAAGCAATGTCTTATGGGCATGATGGGGCTTTACCCTTGAGTTCACAGCACCTATGGTTACTTGCACAAGAAGAAACTAGTTGATATTCCAGTGTGGGCGGAGAAAAGGGCTCACCAGCCCCCATTCTTACCTGAGGAGCAACTGGCAGTTAATGGATGATGGAGGAGGGATAGTCCTTCTTCTCCAAGGATGTGGCCCAGAAAAGGTACCTACATTTAAGGGAATGGTCTACTCTTTACCCGTGTTCAGATGGGTAGAACTAATTGTACTCAATGTGTAACTGAAAAAAAAAGTTAATGAATTTGGCAGAAGGAGACACAGTCGGAAACGTATGATAGGATGATGTCAAGGAGTGAGGAATGGATGTAATTTTAAAAATATACTGTATAAATGTATAAAATTCTCAAACAAATACTCAAAAGAAGATAAAATAAAGTATTTGAGAGCAACCTAAGCCTGGAGTATAGGACTTCTGTGGCAAACTGCTTTTGTTTCTTCCAAATGTTTATATTGTATGTTTGTAGACAAACATATATACAAATATGGGTTCATATACCTATATACACAAATATATATGTGTGTATGACATTTATGACTATTAAAAGACATGTTCATGGGAAGTAGAGAATATTGAATTGCTACACATCACATCTGAATACCAGGTACATACAATATCAGTATCAAGTAATAAATGGATAAATCACAAACAATCTCAACCACTAAAGAATGATTTAGACGTTTCTACAAATAAGTTATACTTACGTTCTGATCTCTCCAGTGAAGCTCTGGTATGTTTGACCAAAACACCAGAGCATTCCTTCCTGAACTGTGTTTATTCCCCAAAACTGAGGGGTACGCTCTGTCCTGCTACACTTTCAGAAGCTGAGGAACTTCTAGAGACAAGTAAGCTGGCATGATACCCAGGCAACCCTGATAGAGGAGGGCCATTTACCCTCAGTCTGTGCCACAGCAGATGCGCCAAGGAGACATCACTGGTTCCAACATGGCACAATTTTCTCACCTCTTTCTGCTTTTGAGAGAATAAAACAGTGAAGCACATTCAGATGAAGATTAATGGCATAACCTTTCCAGAGAGCAGAGGGCTGTGTAAGAGGTAGTAATTGGTGACGAGTCCCTAACTAGAGATGAGAGAAGGGGAATTAATGAAGAGAAGAAAGGGGTCATTCCCCTCCCCCATCATTTTAGTTAGAGCCTCCAGAAATGCCGGAACACAATCCTCACACAGCATTTATGACCTGCCTCTTATCTGATTTATCAGGTACTTTGTAAATTTTTATTTATTTATTCATTCACTCATTTTAGATCTCTAGGGTCTACTCTTCTACTGTGGCTGGAGGGCAATGTAATATCTTCAAATTTACTGAAGTTACAATCTTTGAGAAAAACTCATGGCACTAATATAGCTTAATCCATAGCGCATCTGAAAGACTTCTCTGTGCACTCAAATGTTAAACTGTAGGCTATGCAGGGAAAGAGAGAAGGCAAGCAGAAGCTCTGCTCCCTGGAGGAATCAGCATCGTCTGAGATGTATATTCTGGTCTATTCTTCAGCTGTGGCGAGCAGAGTCCAAATTAGATTCAAACGAATACAGGTAGCAGATGCTTTATCCCGAGTTTCGCTTTCATGTCTTCCTTCAAGACATACATAAGGCAGCTCAGATAAAGCTACATGGTAGACTACGTTCAGAAACCAGCAGGAAGGACACCTCAGAGGAGAAATGGGTGGAAAGAGACAATGGTGTACTGCTTACTCAAATGAGAAGATTCTTAGGATACAAGATCTTGTGCTTTAATCTCCAATCAGGCAGATATGTATGAGGTTTGGGAGTGTTCTGAATTATATACATATTATTAAAACTTCTGCAGCTCCTCCAGGAGGCTTCTTTAATTTCTTATCGTCTTGTTAAAGAAAGAAAAAAAAAGTGACTCAAATGATTCTTCTTCATTATGATCACGAAGATGGGAAGAGTGCCTCCCTGTGGGAAGTCCATTCGGCGGCTTAATTGGCATCACTTGTGATACCAGAGCCTCTGGCTGCTGAGAAGCCCACGTATGATCCTTGCCATGCTCACTGCTAGGTGGCTAGGCTATTTAGGAAGTGCAGTGGTTTAAGGGGGATGCTAATGAGCTGATTTATTGTGATACTAGGGGCTGTGTTTCGGAAACCATGGAGAGCTGAGAACGCTTCTATTAAAAGGTTTCATGAAGATTTCTATCTGCTTCGACGACTGAGACTTTCAGTCTCAATGGCTTGTAGAAGGGAGCGAGTCTCCCATAGATTCTCTAGCTACCTGTATACATAATCAAATCTCCAGTTATAAACACATCTCCTCTAACACCACATTGTTCGAACATGAAGGCACGTGGTTGACTCGATAAGGATTATAGGGGCTTATACTAAATCATACATAATATACCATAGGAACAAAGAGAAGAGTAGGATGTGCCAGAGCCTACATTAGAGAATAAACCCCTACCTCGTTAATATTGGGTCTAAAATGACATTACTGATGATACATGGTGGACATGACATTGGGGCTCTCCTGGATAAGAGCTTCCCAATTAATTTCTAATGCCTAATGTTTCTTGTTTTCACAATGTAATCTAGATTCCCAACAAGACCTTTAATATAGTTTCCTTAAACAGTCTAGCTAGGTATTCTATGCTTTACGGGAACTGGCTATGTAGCCCACGCTAGCCTCTGATACACAATCCTCCTCTATCAGCTTCCCAAATACTACTATTACAGGGGAACAACACCAAGTCATACTGAAATGGCGTTTTGAGCAACATTTCAGAGCTAAAGACTTTCATGGGCACAGCGTGTTCTCCCAATGGACTACACCTTTAGTATTGATCTATCATTTAAAGACCGTGAAGCACAAGCTGAAAAGTCTATTTCTATTGAAACACTTTTTTATTCAGTGAGTTTGTACCCAGAATCTATATCTTAAGGAAAAGATGGGGTGCATAAAAGACTTTGAAACCATCGATAACAGACAATTGGATGGCAATAATATGCGAAAACTACCTTTACATATCAGGTATGAAGCAAGCTTCTGGCACCGGCTCATGTAGTGAAATGCTGGAAGAAATCCTTTAGATCCATCAGAGAACGGGGCTAGACTTTAATATCAACCACTCCCTGGGGGCTGGAAGATGGGTATGAAAACCATGAAGGAGGCTAAAACAACTGAGGTTGTATCTGAATACTATAATGAAGATTTCTGAGAGGCAAGAGGCCAAAAATAAAGCACATTTTTAAAAAGCCAAGTAGCTACAAGGTAGCTTTATCAGCATATCCTTCCCCCCCCTCTCCCACTGTGGGCTCTTACCCTGCAAGAGACTGGGTGTGAATGAGGATTCCTTGTGCTTTCAAAGGGAAATGAATGCATTCACCTGCTTAAACCTGCTCATCTAAGCACTGCTCAGCCAACTTGAAAATGAGCATAGTTAGAATCTGGGAATAGGAGTCAGCAGTCCCATCGTCTATGGACCACTGCTCTATGATGTGGCACATACGCCATATCTCCGTTGTCCCCACATCTGTGAATCTACAATAAGGATTCTTTCTTCGGTCTGCTTAAAAGTATGGATGCAAAAATATCCCACGGCCAGGACTTCTCTTTGGCAAACCCTTTCAAAAGGAAAGAGCCAGTTTCCATTTCAACAGGAAAGTTTAATAACCCGAAAGGTGAATAGATGTCATAATAAATAAGTGTATGCAGAGACATTAGCATGTTTAAAAGAGAAGAATTATTTGAGTGGCACTTAGACGCCTGTCATTTTTTAAAATTCTGTGTGTTTAACCTGTGACTTCCAGCAAATCAGAATGAAGTGCTGCGCTGGTTGATTCAGCCCATGTTATATTGCTTTTGTGCACGCTAGCCTTTTTCAGATGGCTCTGTTGGAGAAAATAAATCATCTGTACAGCCTGCTTCTAGGCCACATCAATCCTATTTAAAATATATATCCAGCCTAATCCAAATACCCCAACTCATCCTTTCGAACTAGATTTGATGTGAAAACTGCTCTGTACATCTTTCTGCAAACAAGACATCTGGCGTGTGTTTGGGCTGATCCTCTACCCAAAGGTTTACAGCAAAGAACTTGCAGATACCAAGTACTATCTCAATGGTAATTGTGCCTGTGACTTAATAATGGATGGTCAGTATTGCCCATGCTGTGATATGTTTATATCCTGCTCCTTAGATGCTGTTTGTCAGCAACATAAGCTGAGCTGCATGTGAAATGCTACATTAGTAATCCAAGGCTGGGCCCATTTTTATCTCTTCCAGATGGGAAATCTCAGAGGAATACCTCTGACTCTCTCTCTCCAGAAGTCAAATGCTTATTTAAACACATCAAAATTAAAGAAAGAAAAGCCATGTCTTTTTCTTCACACATTCACTCAATTAGGCTTTGGAAGGGTCATCCTTAGACTTATCTCATGACTTAACAACGCCTTTATCCTGACATTGCCTAAACACATACAGATGTGTGACCAAAACAAATGCCAGATGTAAATAAGCTCTCAAGTATTCATTTTAAGTTTTGAGACAATCATTTCAGGGCCTGTGAAGAGACTCAGCCAGTAAGGATTCTTGACATTAAGCCTGATGACCTGCGATAATCCCGGGGCTTACATGGTGGAAAAAGCAAACCTACTCCAGCATGTTGCAGGCTGTACTCTGATCTCCACATCTTTGCCACCCTCTCCCACACACAAAATAAATAGATAGGTTAATTAATAAATTAAAAGGAATTATGACTTACACTTTAGAGATTTAGTCTACTATAGCCAGAGTTGGACATGGTGGTGTGCAGGCAGACATGCTACTGGAGAAGCAGCTGAGAGTTCTACATTTTGTAGGCAACAGGAAGTGGACTGTCATACTGGGCACTATCCTGAGCATATATGAGACCTCAAAGCCTGCCTCCACAATGACACACTTCTTCAAAAGACCACACCTACTCAAAGTCATACCTACTAATAGTGCCACGCCCTTTAGGGAGCATTTCTTTTTTTCAAACCGCCACACAGAAGGACTGGATAATTCACTGCATGATCAGGCTGCAAAGGTAAAGGGGAAGGAGACCACTGTCCCATTAAGCCCCTTAGGGTAATCTTATTAATGACTTAAATGTTCGCAGGAGAGGCTACTTCCTTGCCATGTCTTAAAGATCCCACTTGCCCACACTTCTAAGTATGCTTTCATAATGAAGAATAAATCTCAACGTGGCTTTTGGAAGAGACAAACTATTTCCAAATTTTTTTTTCTTATTTTTTTTATTAAAGATTTCCATCTCCTCCCCTTTCCCTCCCCTCCCTTCCATCCATACCCCCACTCCACCCCTCTCCAAGACAAAGAGCCATCAGGGTTCCCTTCACTATGTTAAGTCCAAGGTCCTCCCAGCTCCCCCTAAGTCCAAGAAGGTGAGCAACCAAACTGACAAGGCTCACAGTGAGCCCGTCCATGCTGTAGAGTTCATGTTCATTGCCGTTGTCCTTGGTTATTCCATAGTATTTCACTTTTATGCACTATAAAATAGTTTTAAGATTTTAGGTAAATTCCTTAAAAGGAAACCAGAGACCTAGAAAAGGAAGCAGCATGGCCTTTATAACTTACATACTAAAACAAGGCGCAATGACTTTTGAATTAAAAACCGGGAAAAACTGCATAAACAGGAATGGCAACTCAAAGAAGTTACCTGAATAGTTTCCCATTAGACCTGCCAGGAACACTGTGTGTCCTCCACAGTTAGCCTGGAAGAGAAGCACACTGCTCCCTAGTAGAAAGGACTCTGATATGGGCATAATATGGAAAAGTGGTTACGTTGAGAAGAAAAGGAAAATCCATCTTTGGGAGACAGGGAGAGACAGAGGCATTTCCCTTTCCTATCTTCTACTGAGTAACACATAATATTCATTGACTGGTTCTTCCTTAAACCAAGTTAAACAAAAAGCCAAGCTATAGAGATGGACTGTCCAGCCAGAGGGTCTGAAATTGTATATGCAGCTGCAAATCCACATTAGAATCACCTGCTCAAATTGCCATTTGACTAACCATTTAGGAAAAAAGTAAGCAAATCTGTATCTTGAGACTGGAGAGATAGCTCAGGGGTTGAGAGCTCTCACAGCTCCTGCAGAAGAATTCTGTCCTTTTTGGAGTACTCATATAAGGCAGCTCCAAAGCTCATATATGTTCAATTCCAGGGTATATGGCAACCTCTTCTGGTCTCTGCAGGGACTGCACACATGCAGTGCACATACAGATAGGCAGGCACATACACATACAGGTAAATAAAAATAAAATTTAAATTAAAATGCTACATCTTGAGGACTGTCAGACCCTAAACTCACAAAGTTGTTTTTATTTACTACAAATTCATATATAAGATATGTAGTGTTACTAGAGAATCTGTAATTATTCTTTGTAATAACCCAAAGAAAGCAAAATTTAATTGGAATGCCTAGTTTTTTTTTTATCATAATATGTTCAGTTAGGTGCTAGATTTTCCCTTCAAAGCAATTCTGACATGATTTTCAGTAAAGTCAACTACAGATAAACTAAAGAATTCCCAGGGAAACCTTATGTCTCGAAGTGGTCCGGGAACATACTGCATCATATTTTCTACCAATGATGAGAAAAAGATGGGCATAGATAGATTCAGGCCATTAGTCAGACAGACAGATGGACACTGTCTCCCACAGAGAAGGAGAGTAAAACAAACAGCAGAGAATATTTTCAGGGCTGCACAGATATTTCTACTCTCAATGCTGCAAGTTAAAAAGGGGTTAAGTTTGTTACAATTAAGAACACTTGAGGAACTGAAGATAATCTAACTAAAAATAAGAGAGCTGGCGGTGTGACTGTGCAGAACAAGTTCTTCCCAGTTATGAAACCTCAGTCCAGGTGAAAGAGGCTTCAGTCCCTGGGAAAATGTAACAAAATGGCAAGAACACGGTAGTTTTCAAGAAGCTCAATTTTCATTGAAATTCTTGTCTTCTAATGTTTGGTGCTAAAATACCCTTTTTAAAAAGCTCAAGTGTTGGAGGCTGGGGATATAGCACAGTTGGTAGACTCCTTGCTGAGTATGCATAAAACCCTGTGCTAAATCCCAGTACCATACAAACCTAGCACGGTGGAGCATGCCTGTAATCCCAACACACAAGAGACAGAGGCGGCAGGATCAGCAAGCTTCTGTTTAAACAGAAAAATGAAGAGAAGCGTATCATAGACCACAGATTTGGGTTTTCTTTTTAAATTTTCATTTGTTCACTATTTATCGGGGAGGGGGCAGGGTACACACTTGTGGAGTGCAAATGTGGAGGTGAGAGCACAACTTTGGGAACTCCTCCTCTCTTTCTGTCATAGAGCCATGGTATCAAACTCAGGTACCAGGTATGTGGGCTTAGTAAGAGAACGGGCATCATCGTTGTGTTTTCTTCAAATTTTAGACTTAAAAACAAGAACCTGAAGACTTATAATTTGACTAATTTCTTAATTAGAAAATTGGTAACAAGGACATATAAAATACATAAAGTGAAAACTACACTCCAAGGACAGACTATGAGAAAGCTACATAACAACAAAGTGTCACTATACATTTAAAATCTTATGACAGCCAAAGACTTGCACAGGGAAAAACAGAAGAATCTCAGAGTACACACAAAAAAAGATAAAACCTACTGTTCCTGTTTTTGAATGACTTATCATTCCAACTTCTTCAAAGGATTTTGGATTCATGGATGTCAAGAGTGCCCAAATTTTGAGCAGAGGTTTTTCTGGAGAAATGGGCCTAGATAGCAGGATCAATTAAAAATTAAAAATTCTCAACCTTGGCAACCCTTCAAAATGACCTACAGAGCATGAGAAAGAAAAGAACCAGATGGCACATGAACATTAGCTCACATTCCAGTGACGAAGTAGATTGCACTTCTGGTGCGCCTAGGGTTTAGGGTCTGTTTTTCTTCTCTTCTCCTTCCCTCCATCTTTCCTTCCCTTCCTTTCTTCCTAATGTGCATCCTGCATCAAGACACACTCCAGCAACACTGATGCTCTATACAATTCTGTTGTGCAGAAAATCTGTAGACCTATTCTCCTAAAAATGAAAGAAACCCCTGTGCTGTCAATTGAAGAGAGAGACTAAAGTGGCCATGATTTCTTAGGCCAGCCTCCACCTCTCAAAGGCATTCACAAAGAGCACAGCCGTTCCTGAAGCTGAATGGATGATTTGAGGAATTCAGAATAAGGATGTGGGGCTTTGAACATGCATCCAAGTTCCCTGGATATAAGATGCCCTTCATCAAGATGGAATTGTCTACTTGCACATTTTGTCATTGAACTTGGTGACAGGAAGTCAAAGGGCAATCATCATCACCATCATTGACTGTCGTCCTCATCACCAGCCCATTTAATAAGAGCCTGTCGGAGGCATGGTGATGGCTGCTATTTTTATATTCAGAATAGTTCCATGAAAGGATCCGGGTAGCATCTGGCCCCTGGCTATATTCTTAATGAGTTTAGGAGGGCAGCGAACAAACAGCTGCATGTTTTACATTTTTTATCCAAAATCTATTCAAACCTTGGCCTCAAGATGTCTATCTCCAATTTGTTCAAGACTGCAAAGAAAGAACACACACACCAACAAACACAGAAAACATCTAATCGGGAATCCTGACAGGGGTATTGTCAGAGACTGAAGCTGCCAGGGCATAGGAGCTAACTCATACACATTCATGTTGCCTTGACAGTAAAATTTGTGGTTGCTCCTCGGGATAAGCAAACCAGGAATGGTGATCTTTGTGTGCAGCTTCTGACGCTAATCCAATACAGGGTGCATTTGAAGCCACTCACTGTAAACAAGAAACTACCTTGACAGTGGCATTCAATACAACTAGCGCATTTCAGATCCTGAGAAAGAATGCAGTAGACCCATGCATGAACAACACAACTCTCTCTCTCTCTCTCTCTCTCTCTCTCTCTCTCTCTCTCTCTCTCTCTCTCTCTCTCTCTCTCTCTCTCTCTCTCTCTAGATGACCTACCTATCTGTCTTCCTTCCAAAGGAGTTCCCCCACCCATCCACAGGCTTCAAATGGAGTCAGAGTGTCCTTTGGTTTTTTGGGGAGCTGAAGCAACCCTACAACTAGCTGTGCATGACAAATAGCAAAATGCCATGGCGGTCCCCACCCCAGAATGGCATTCTAACAGGAACAACTCAGCTGCATAGGGAGCTGAATACAATGTCTTCTTGTGCTTTGGGAGACCTTCTTGCTAAGGCTCAACGAGGCTATCTCCATGTGCAGGTGCACCTCTGTCAAGATCTCCATTCCAAAAACAAAGATACTATTTTTGTCATAGTAAAAATAACAATGCCCTGGCAGGGGTAGAGTATTCTCCCTAAAGCCTTAAACAACCTGTGGACATTTGCTATCAGAGTGTGATGATTTTGACTCGTAGCTCAATGACGTTTTTCTGTGCTTAAGTGAAAAGTCAGGCAATAGGAGCAGTAAGCATCCACAGCCCACCGGGGGCAGCTCTCGAGTTGCTGTCAAACCATTTGATTTTACTCAGTGCAACAGTGCTTATATTTTTAGCATAAGATCCGATCAGAAGAGTTAATACCACCCATCTGCACAGAGAATGTTATCCCTATTACTGTCAGTGTGGGTGACTTAAACGTGTTCTTAAATGATGCCCAACTGAGGATGCTAAAAATAAGACAAATGCTAGGGGTTCCAGGAAGCTTACTGCTAACCCCCTCCCTCCAACCAAAAAAAAAAAAAAAAAAAAAAACTCTGAAGAAATACCTGCAGCATTTGCAGTGAAGGAGAATTGAAGTTGAACATGTGAACGAACCAGAGATAGCCAAGACATCAGCCAAAGCCAAAGAGTGATTAAGGATAAAATCAGAGGACTATACTGGGTCTGCTCAAGACTAGATTCATCCAGTCAGGCAAGAAAAGAGAAGGCACTCAGAAGTCCAACCCCTTACTGCTGTACTGTTTCCTATTAGACTCAGGAAAACGAGGACTCACTGTCTTTTTTCAGCTAGATACCCAGCAGTGATTCCACCAGGCTCCAATGCACAGTCCCAATCCAATGGCCACACAGATGGACCGATTTAGATTAAACAGCTCCCACAACAAAGGTTATGAATGTGGCAAAACACAAATAAAGACGAAGGAGGTTGATAGAAGTGGAAGGGAAACAAAAGTTTGAGAATAAGGTGGAATAAATTATATACTTGTCTCAAATTGCCAGAGAACTAAAGGAAAGTGGGCATACAGGCAATAAATAACAACACATAATAGATTGTTTTTCTTCTTTTTTCTTTTGTTCTTTGAGACAGGGGTTTTTCTCTGTAGCCCTGGTCATCCAGAAACTCATTCAGTAGACCAGGCTGGCCTTGATATCAGAGACCTGCCTGCCTCTGCCTTGGGAAGGCTGGGATTAAGGGCGTGTGCCACCACCGCCCAGCTAAGAAATTCTTTTCAAGGAATAACATGCTATTCACTGTGGAAGTCTTGCTCGCCCCACCCCTAACAATGTGACTGTGAGAAGAGAAAACTGACCATGCACTGGCCCAGAGCATTCCAACGCTTGCCCCGGGCAGTCTCGAGTGTGACTTGCTCATCTTTGGGTGCTCAGAAAGCACCGTGAATACCACACACAGAGTCCCTGCTCTGTGATTGTCAGAGCTAGGAGAGAAACACTACTGTGATGCCCAAGTTGAGTTTGCAATTTGTAGCCTTGAGGAAAACTCACACAATTATGTTTGGAATTGTTGTTTGTTTGTTATATTTTGTTTTATTTCAAGGTATGTTTGATTCACACACTGAAGGAGTTAGTTAGAAAACCTGCAGCCCAAATAACTTAACCTCCTCTTAGAATGGCCTACTAACCATCCAGAGAAGCAATACACACTTTACTCTAAGATAAAAGCAAACATGAAGCCCTGAAGCATCTCAACAGATGCCCCTATTAGTATGGGGAAACAGCTGGAAATGTGCAGTCCCACACCAAAGTTTTCAGTTCATATATTTTTTTTTTTTTTTTTTTGCCTGCCTGCCAATGTTTTCTGCCTGGATTCTAAGAATAACATAAAATAAAATGCTGGCAGTAGAGGCAGAACTGTTGAGGGTTTCTCATTTGGGGAAAGGGCTTTGAGATATCTTCCCCACAAATCAAATATTGAAGCTCAGATAAAGTCCAGGCACATTGCTCACTGTAGCATACAGAAGAAATGAAAACACAGTTCCCATAGAAACATGTAATCCAGCTTGAAAGGGATCTGAAGAGACGGTCACAGGGAGTCCCGTCCTAAGAATCAGAAGATGGAGACTCTAATTTTGCTTCAGCACCAATTTGTTGTGCAACCTCAGGCAAGTTACATAATCTCTTTGAGGCCGTTTCTCCTCATTGTGGTCATGATACGAGGTTTTCAAATATCTCTGCAGAGTTCAGTTCAACCGGAGTGGCTCTACTTTTTGTCTGTTTTAACTGTTCTGGGTGAGATGTCCTTTGAAAAACAGGTACCCTGACTTAAAAACATAAGGCTGCTTTTCATAGGCATGGGAAGATAGTGTGCGAATCTTTTTATGCTATAACACTCAGATTGCATAAGAAACAAACAATCACTCTCAGACTTTACGACTGGGGTGGGAGCTGGAGGAAGGGCAGAGCTTTACTGAAAACCAACTGTGCCAGGCTCTGCTTCACATGAACACTTGATCTTTCCACCATTGGAAGAAGAAAAGACCCCTGCGTGGTAGATGAGAGTGTCCTATGGGCAGTTTAGCTCAGTAATGAGTGGACCAATAAGTTCCTCCACTAGCATCCTCTGTTTTTGTTCCCCCCATAGGAAATTTATATATTCCCTTTACCCATCAACGTTTCCTTAGTCTAAAAGCATATTAGGAAAAAAATCAATGGTATTATCACTAATCAACTCTATTATCCAGTAAATATTTAGTGAGTGCTTACGACATTGCAGGTGCCATTTGCTATTGGCATTAGTAAATTTTTTCTCAAATTCTAGAAAAAGAAAAAAGCATCAATTATAGGCAAACTCAAAATCAAACAGACTGTTGCTTACTATACTTGTGGCTTAAAAGGCTCATTATTTCATCAGCAGTTCTTGTTTGTGTTCTGCAGTGCTGGGGATTGAACTCTCAAATACTGAGCCAGTATTCTACCACTGAACTGCACCCTAATGTTGCCCTTGCCCCCAAAGGCTGAGGATGAAACCGGAGCCTCATTAAGTGTTAAGTAATCCTTTACTACTGGACTATGTGACCTGACCCTCACTTGTTAGTTTCAGAGGTCACTTCTGTTCAATTATATCTGTATATCAACTGAAGATAAAAATCACAATCTGAGTAATTTTTGCAACATCCTTAAGCTGGTTACAACATTTCATGTAACATCAAAGGCTCGAAATAGTCAAGAATTCAGAAGTGTAACACTGGAAGGCATGTACACACCAAGCCTCAAGATGTAATGACACGACTCTAGAAAATGTGGTATATATATAAAACAATGGAAACTCAGAACTTCATAAAATTACTGGAATATAAAGGGAGAACCTATTTCCCTAGCAATGAGATGTTAGTTGCACCATTTGTATTTTTTTAATCTTCAATTCTCAAATCTCAGTCAGTCTGTCAGTCTAGAGGAAATTTTTCAAAGGAACCTAAGCCTTACAGGGTATAGTGGTGCATATCTGTAAACTAAGCCCTCACTCTGGAAATCAGAGGGAAGCAATGTTTGAGTTATATAGCAAGACCCTGTCTCACAAAGAAAGAACGTGAGACCTCCTTACTAATTTTTCCCTTTTTGGCTTCCATACCTCTCTCCCTCTGTACCAGATTTTCTCTGCAAAATATATAATGATTTTTAAGGCAAAACTTATCTTTCATTCTTTTTTTTTCTTCTCATTTTTTTTTATTAAAGATTTCCATCTCCTCCCCCTTCCCTCCCCTCCCTTCCACCCATACCCCCACTCCCTCCCTCTCCAAGACAAAGAGCCATCAGGGTTCCCTTCACTATGTTAAGTCCAAGGTCCTCCCAGCTCCCCCTAAGTCCAGGAAGGTGAGCAACCAAACTGACAAGGTTCACAGTGAGCCTGTCCATGCTGTAGAGTTCATGTTCATTGCCGTTGTCCTTGGTTTCTCAGTCCTAAAGGATTTTTTTGTAATATCGATTTGCTTAACACCAATTTTGCAAAGGCAAAAACACAATTGGATAAAGCACAACCCAAGAAGATGAAATAACTAAGTCCGTCACTGAGAACAGGGCAGCATTTTCTAACCCTAAGTAATGTGATAAATCATAGAAAAATCCATTCTGCTGAAACTAACTTGCGGAATAACGTGGTTCCTACAAAAGTAATATTTATGCTTTATAAAAATATGCATAATTTATCAATGTCTCTCTATATAAATAGTAAAAATAATGAAGATTGAACAATAATAATAGTCATTTGTGGGTTCAGCATGAAATTATATATATATATACATATATATATATATATATATTGAAGAATTTTCAGTTAATCATTTTCTTAAAAGAACACATTAATCATTATTCTCAGGGCTATGACAAAACACCCATGAAATACCTAACGAAATTCAGAAAGGGAGGCCTTGTTTCAGCTCATACTTTGAAGACATAGGCCATCCTGGTGATGGACTGCTAGCCAAATTTCACCTCCAGTCAGGAAGCAAGGAGGTGAATGTGAAGCTCACCTCACACTTTATGTTTTATTCAGTGTAGGACCTCAGTCTGTGTCATGGTGCTATCCACACTGCATGGTGGGTCTTCCCTGCCTCCTTCCTTTGGAAACACCATCATAAAAACACCCTCAAGTATGTGTCCCTGGTGATTCTAACCATTATGACCCCACTGTCTGTGAACTTGATGCTCAAATACATCAATTTAAACCACAACAGTTTCTTCTAAACATTAAGTCTCATTTCCATCTCAGAATCAAAAATACATGCATTCCATCTCTAAAAGTACCCTTGACCTTTGGCTGTCAAAAGGCCAAAGTCTCTTCTGAGGGTCAAGGCAATCCATTAAATGTGAGACCCTCTAAAAAAGATTCCATAATGCAATGGCACAGTGTAAACATTTCCATTCCAAAGGATTAAACAGAAATGAGATCTAGCCTAGCATTACAACCTGAAATGTGATGTAAGTGGCAGAAATGAAAGAACAAAATTTTGTTCAATACATCAAATCTTTGTACTCCAGTTACTATCAAAAAATTTCATTATTAATGTTGAGAGTTCTCAGACTCATTTAATTTTACATTGTCCTTCCTTGTAGATCAGTTAAATATACAGCCTAAAACAGAGATAAATCTTTGAGTTACATGTGTCAGGGTTCTAACGTCAGCAAGCTGTAGATGTTCTTTTCTATATTCTAGGCCAGCCCATCAAAAGGAAACATACAGAGTGGAGAAATGCCTGGGTAGTTCAGAGTGCTTGCTGCTCGGGCCAAGGAGCCCCTTCCCTGCACCTGAATTGGATGGCATTCAACCAACTTTAACTCCAAATCAGGGGATCCAGCACCCTCTTATTCATAGGCACTTCTATGCATGTGGAGTACAGTTATAGGCAAGTATATACACACACACACACACACACACACACACACACACAATTTTGAAAATTTAACAGATAGTCATAATAATTTTCTACAGAAGAGAATTCTAAAAGTTGGTCAGAGTTGGAACTGGAGATAATGATGAGTGTGATAAAAATCAATCAACCATGATAATGTAATTTCAAAGCTTGTTAAAAATAGCTTTGAATATAAAATATCAACCCCTAAAAACAGTTGTGCATGAGGGAACGCTCATTTCTAAATGCACATACATCTTGATGAAAACAAAGGGTGCTGGGGATTTTCTCCTTACACTTCCTTCCCACTTAACATTGGTTTAGCTACTCCAATTACCAAACTCATGCTTCCACCACCAGGTTAGCTTTCTAGAGGGTTGAAAGCCAGTTGATGCAGCTACACATGAAGTGATGTGTAAACCGATGAGCTCACACTGAATCTGTACTTCTCCGATTTGACCTACCTAGAGAATTACAGAGCAAGAAATATATTAATTGGGGGTATCAAGCTTGTTTTCATTGGAAGCCAATACACCCTTCTTCTAAACCATCTGGTATCTGTAATTCACACTACCAGTACCCTCCTCTGACTCTCAACAGAAGGATGCTGGTTGCTCCATGTTTCCCTACTGGCACAGCCACCATAACCTGGGCTAAGATTTCTGCTATTGTCTCCTTATACAAAAAAGAGCTTTTTAGTTTTAGCTTCAATAGCTTTTGCATATTGCTTTATAATGTTTAATGCTTTCCTAACTGTTTATAAATGTATATTTTATTATTAAGGTAATAAAATAGTCCTAGGGTTGCAATAAATATTTGTATTTGTAGACAAAGATAATTAGGCACTAAGAGCCTAGTGCACCTTGACCACAATTGGTAAGCCCAAGCTTATTAAAGGTGAATGTGGGCAAAAATCACTTGAAAATGTTGTTAACCTGAAGATTCTAGTTTAGCATGGTTCTTGAGGCATCTTGAAATCATTTATTTCTCATAACTTCTTAATGTCAACCCTGCTGGTCTCAGTTCACAATGATTAGCAGAAGTAGAGCGGCATGGAAGCGCGAGTGTCTTCACGTCCAGGTAGGTTCCTTAAAGCTAGTTCCTGCACCTGCTCGTTCTCCTCAGACATGCTGCTCAAAGGGAATGAAGTCTTCTCGGCCTCTTCACAGCCCAAGAAGATGTCTCTTTATCCCAAACTGTTTGATGGTGCTGAGCAATGCTCTCTTTAACCATCACCCCACATTTTCCTCTTTTCTAACAGACCTCCTAGCAGTTAGCATCTATAAGGATGATAATTTTCAGTACACGAAGGTACAGAGACTCCATGTCCTATTACAGGCTGTCTCTGGCCACCGGGAGTCAAGGCTCGAGACAGGAACACCATCTGCAGGACCTCAGGCTGGCAGAAGGGGTACAGGCAGAACATGCCAACGCCTACACTGTCATATTGTCTTCCCTACACAGCCACCCAAGGAATGGCAGATGAGGGATTCCTTGGAGGACCAAGACAGTGCTCATGGACAGACTGGGAAAACTAACTGACTGGATCCAGATCTCAGGAGAGAAGATGACAAGCATGTTCCTTTCCTTTTAATAATACTCCATATTGTCCTGTTGTAGGTGAACTCCAGGCTATGACACTCGGTCATTTCCTCATGTGTTCAGTGTCCCAGGTAGTGTCCTATATATAACTGGCAGGTGTGAAGTGATGGCAGGGTTTGGATTGGATAGAGAGCTAACCCCATCCAGCTTCCTGCCTGGACAGAAAAGCAGCTCTACCAAGGTGTGAGCACACAATTATTTACAGAGGAGAAAGCATAAATAAAACATTACAAATATGATATAAATGTAGCTTTGGTGTGGGACTAGTGGATAACTCACCCCAGGGACTAGAGAAAGACAGCATGCTATTGCCTGACTTAATAAACGTGGGGAGTCTAAAATCTAGTAGAACTTATCATACGCCTTCTCACCTCTCAAACCCAGCTATGTGTGTCCAGCAATAACTTAGCAAGATCTGAGAGCAACACTGAAAAGTAAGAAAGACGGGTCTATGTGGCAAAACAGGTGATCACATGACTGGGCCTTTCCAAGGCTGGAGTCACACGAGGAGAGGACATTGGACCATCGGATTCTGAGGCGAGGACAGTTGCACAGAAACTGTGGGTGACATAAACACAGGATCGAGTAATGGATGGTGCAAGACACTGCCCACTGTCTCTCAAGACTCAGAGTAGCCAAGATTACACTACATCTTGGAGCAATAGGAGAAAAAGCAACAGGGTTCTGAGGCAGAATTCCAATGCCTCTGATTCGAATTCTCACCTGTTTTCTTTTCCATTAAAGAGACAGAGGTGTCCAACAAACTAAGCTTTGACATACACCTGCAGACAATCCTGCCGTGCCCAGATGCAGAGACTGACTTAATGGCAGGGGAAAATGCCTTGCTTGGGGGTTGATGTGCACACTCTTTGAACAATGCAGGACAGAAGCATGACAGCAGTGCAGCCATGTTGTTTTGGTTCTCAACATAGAGTAGCACAAGAACACAGCTTTTGAGAATCACAGAAACAAGCTTAAACACCACAGAGGACATCCCCAGAACTTAGAAGAGCAGGACTTGAATTAGGGTGCCACAGGGGACAGAAAGAATCTGGCCAGCATCATGGCACAGTTCAGACAAATGAACTAGACTATGTCCAGTACTGCATGCTGAAATGAGGGACAAAAAGAGGTACAACATTTAGTACATGTGAGCACAACACCTGCCATGGGAAAAATGTCTGGGAAATAAGGTGCATGTCTCCCTGACCAACATGTGAAAGTGTGGATTACACACAGCTGTGCAGATTGGGGTTAATACTGGCCAGAGGTTACCCCTTTAAAAGTCTCTTTATAAGGTCTGTCCTTGATTGGTGTCTTGAACTCCTGTTTCATGAGGGCTTCCACCATTGCCAGAACTGACAATACCTCCATGGCTAAGCTGGCATACATGCAGAACAGCGTCACTTGAACCGAGACTTTTCATATGGGCTCTGGGATTTTGGTACCAGCTCCAGTTGGATCTCTGGGCTCCGAATCTCTGCCAAGCTTCTTGAGTTGGCAACACTTCGCATATTCTGCCATAAAGATTGAATGGGAATCTGGTGGGACTGGAATCTTGGCAGTACTTGGCTTCCCCTGGCTTTGCGCATGTGCATCTTACCCTAGCGAATTTCTCTTCGTTGACTTTTGGTATAATAGATCTTGAGAATGGATGCAACTCTATTCTGATTCTGGAAGTCCAGGGAGCTCATGGCACAGTGATCACGCTGGGATGTGAAGGCTTCCAACTGGAAATACGATAGCAAAGGCAAGAAGGAAAGACTGCAGAGCATAGAGCCTGTGGAAGCTGACTACACAACATCTTCAGTCCAGTCACACCAACTACTACCTCCTCTATTTCTTTACAGGAGTCCTGCTATAGGGAGTGTTTCTTAGTTCCTGTCCCCAAGAAGATAGAGACATAACAGTGAAAGAAATTACTGGGGATAGTATTTCCTTGATATTCTATTAAGTTTCCATGCATTCCTGTGCCCTGGCTCCGCAGTCGACTAAACAATCAAGGCTGAATGCCACAGCTGTGTGATACACAGACCACACAGGGTTATGACAAGAGGGTACACTGAGATCAACTAACAGCTGAAGAAACTGTCAGAGGCTGAACAATGGCTTGCATATATTTTGTTGAAGTAAAAGGTGTCCCCCCCCCCCCCCCCGACCCGCTGGTGAAAAGGAAATGTCAGCCACTGTGTACTAAATTCTTGGTGGGCATGAGTACACATAAAACACAGAGACATGGATTTTAACAGCGTGGTGTGATAATATGTAAATATGTGGATATCCTGTGACCTCTCTAATATCTCAGATGATTTATGCTCTAATACTGAATTAAAATAAGCTTTTTTAGGAAAAAAAGTTTAACTACGAAATAACAAATTTTAGCAGAAGAGGAACGCGAGAATCCAAGACAAACTTAAATAATCCTAGCACAGGCCTTCCGCGTCATCTCCCGGCTGGATTTCTTTCCCATTTGACCTGGAAGGGCGGTTAAAATGCTACTGTCTATGCAGTTGAGACATTACTGTCCTCTCAGTCTCAGTTCTCATTCGGGTTGGCCTAAGTCCTCTGCCTCTGCTAGCCACGTCTTCAGGAAACAATAACAGCTATCTCTTCTTTGTCTTATGATTTATTATCATCAGCAGATATACAATTATTCCTTGCTTAGAGTTAGATAATAGCAGAAATCTCTGAAAATAGAAATGGCCCTTGCTCATTAACATGGTAGATGTTGATCACTGATCAAAAGTGTTAATTAGCTAACACTAATTTTTTTAAGGAAAAAAGCAGAAGTACCAGACACCCCACTTCGACCATTCCTTGAATTAGTGGATTCTCCCCCGTTCCTCTTCATAGTGGAAATATAACAGTGTCTTCAAATGGTACGTAAAATAATGTACACACAACCAAAGAGCATAGTGTTAGCACGGAGTCTGCACTTTCAGACCCCAGTAGCTAGTGTCCAAATCAAGAAATATAAATATATTACAAATTGAGCTTTGCCATTTTGCAACTTCCCACAACAGCATATGTTCACTAGAAATGTACAGCTTTTGTAAAATATTTAACTTAATTTGTTTGATATATATTTACATAGTTTCTAATTCTGGTCATATAAATTATTTCGTAACAAATATGATTGTATATGTAATTTCCTTCACCATAATTGCTTATGAAACACACACCTTATAGCCTCTTCCAATTTCTATGAATCTATCTTCTATGTGCTAAGCCAAACAATACCACTCCACTCCAGTCCTATTTCCAGATCCCATGTACTATTGGTAGTTAAGTGATTTGCAAAAAAAAAAAAAAAAAAAAAAAAGGCATTTAAACTCCAAATGTTGGGGCATAGAAGAGAAAATGAAAAAAATCAAAAGAAGATGAGAAAGGGAACAAGAAGAAATAGAAAGTCAACAAGATAGGAGAAAGAAGTAAAGAATATAAAATTTCTATTTCAGGTAGATAGATCCATCCCCTTTGTCTTTCAGAAAAAAAGATTTTCAACTAAAATCATCCTTTAGAGCCAGGAATGGAAGTTCATGACTCTAACTCCAGCACACATTCTAGAGGCTGAGGTAGGAGGCATCATCAATTACTTTTAAGTCCAGGCTATGTACAGACTAAGACTGTCTCTCAAAGCAGAACAAATTAAAGTCAATCATCCTTAGGACCAACTGTAAGCCAGTTATCCAAATCTCTGAAAACGTCCATAGAAAACATGGTTTAACCCCTACAAAGCAACTGTTTTCCTCCTCCCAGTGGCCAAAAATTAGTGATAAAGTGTTGAGTGGCTTCAGATCTACATAGCTGAAAGACCTCCAGGTAACAAAGGAGGATGGAGTACTCACTTCTGAATTCCAAATGTCCTTCATCCTCAGGTGCTGAGCAGGACACTCAGTCATGCATGCTGCTACTGCGTACTTCCCAATTTCCTAGACTGTCCTGCTGACCGATGTACTTGATGAGCCCTTCCCATGGCATGATGAAGAGGAGGGGGATTGCTAGTGTCTGTAAAACATCCCTGGAGATTATCCTGTGACAGTATGAGAGGAATGAGATGAACTCAAGACACTGCTCACCCAAGACAACCAAAGCAGTGCTATGTTGAGTGAGACATGCTATTACAGAAAACCAAACAAATTTATCCTCTGCTATCAGTCCCTTTTAAATAGTCACCCACTACTGGTGTCGCATGGGTTCTTGGGTCTAACTAGCCCACAATGAACAGAGTAGGACTTCCAAAAAGGATCATTTAAAGAAAGAACCAAATGCCAGAGTGCGGTCAATTGTTCCCATTATCATCTATTCTTTTTCCAATTCTTGTTATTTCATATGCACTGACTAAAATAAATATTAATGAGTCATTTGCACCACAAGGTGATACTGTTAGAACTTGAAAGAACCAAAAGGCTTTTCCTGTTTGTGTGAATTCATCTTTTACATGCAAAGTCAAACGTCAACACCCCAGCCCACCCCAGCCCTGTCTTACTTTCCGATTTCATGACTTAATCCCCAGAACCTGTGAATATGTTTCTTTACAGGTCACAGGATTTTTCACTCATGACCTTGCAGTGGGCAGAATATCTTATGTTCTCCAAATGGCCAAGAAAATCCCAAGGCTGCTTTGAAGTGAAAGACAGAACTGTGACTTTCTGAATAACTCTCAGAGAAATGTAACGTCTCTGGCTTTAGAATGGAGAGACATGAGCCAAAGAATGCTGCCAACTTCTAGGAGCAACAGAGAGAGAGAGAGAGAGAGAGAGAGAGAGAGAGAGAGAGAGAGAGGGAGGGAGGGAGGGAGGGAGGGAGGGAGGAAGGGAGGGAGGGAGGAAGGGAGGGAGGGAGGGATTCCCCCAAGTCACCATTCAGAACAGAAGAAAGTCTGACACACAGAACTTTGCAGAGTGAAAACCTATGCTGGGCATTTTACCTCTAAACCCATGAAAGGAATCCACGCTGATTGGAAATACTAGTATAGTGACAAATTGTGGCAGCAACAGGACCCTGTATAGTCCATTCCTTCATTACTAAGCTTAAAATTTAAATGAGCAGCTTTTTTTTAAACTCTATGTTAAAAAAATAATCGGGGTAGTAAAAATAAATATTTAGTTTACAAAGATTTAAGAACAAGTATAATAGGTAATTTACTGGCAAGTCTAATATTCGTTTCTCATCCTGCATGTACCTATGCCCATCAAACACAGATTTCATGGTAGGAACTCATCCTAAGCAGCCCATCATCTTGTTGAGCCTGCACCCATATCATCCAGGTCAAGTTTCTTTTTTAAATATATTCTTATCATTTCCTTCCTTTGATTACTCCTAAGATTCTGTAAATAAATACTCTGCTTTTAAAATGTCTAATTAATTGATGTCTGCTCTCTGTTCTGTCTATAGTTTCCCTTTTTCATGGGAAGTCACACATGACATTGGACATGCATTCATTCTACTGCATAACTGCAAATGTCTTCACAAAGCACCTGAAATGGAGCTCAGACTACACTTTAGACTGGTTAATCTGAGAAGGAAAAAATAAACAAAGGAATTATAAGAATAAGAAAGTACCTTAAAATCTCAGAAAACAGCTGAGTCAGGAGAGTGGTTGTACTGAAACATAGGACCTGAGTTCAGGTCCCAGATCCCATGCGAAAAGTACTGGGCCTCATGATGCACACTTGTAATCACACTCTGTGCAAGACAGGTAGAGATGGGCAGATCCTAGAGTTCCCTGGTCACCTAAGTTAGCTCATTTGGTGAGCTCCAGGCCAGTAAAGGAATTCATCTCAAAAAATAAAATAAACCGAACAAAACAAACAGAAAGTGGATAGTTGTTCTAATTGCCACAAAGCAACTGTGACAAACTGCATCAATGTGTTGGGGGTGGGGCGGTGCAGGGCCAGCAAGAGTGGGAAGAGATTAGGAAATGGTAAGAGGGGTCAATGAACACAATCATGATGTATTGTATACATCAATGAATTTATCAAGAATAATTCAAAATAAATAACTGTAGACTATGCCTAAAAAATGATACCAAGGATTGACACATCTGACCACTACATGCATACACACACACACACACACACACACACACACACACACACACACACTGCCAGAAAAAAAGAGCATATTTTTTCTAAACACCACATTGCATTACTGGGTTGAACATGCAGATGAATATATGCTCCAACATGTGGGCATCCTTTGGCAGGGGCAGGCTAAGACAGTCTCCAATAACAGTCTGGTGGGCTTACACTACACAGAAGTAAAAGGTGATAAGAAGGAGAAATCCTGAGACTCTCCTAGGGACAGTACACAGCAGGACTTTCTTCTACCGGGTGACCTTGTGCTTCACAGCTTAAGGCTAAACTAATGACAAACCACAGCAAGAGCCACTTCTGGTTTCTTCCCATATGTCGTCAACCGGACACCCCACCTGTACCACAGGGCAGAGAGCAGTCTCTATGCATAACGCTCCTCAGAAAAGTCTGCTCACAGGTCACAGACGAAAGCACAGGGCACAGCCTCCCAGGGCCTCAAAAGGTCTCACAATGTCAACAGCATTGCCACCTGGGTAACTCAGTGTTCTTTCTCACCTTTACTGTTTTCGCTCTGGAGTCAGGCTGCTAAAGATAGTACATTGTTGCATTAGCTTAACCAGTTCAGGTGACAACGAGGAAGAATTTAATCCATTACCTCAAATTATAGCCATCATTTCAAATGGGGTTTTTGTTAGTGAGTACAGGCTTTTAAGTCATAAAGAGAAATGAATGGGAAGTTTTTAATGGAATGCATGCATCAGTTAGTTTAGAAACAGCTTGCAAGAACTAATGAAAATATCAGAGTATTTAGTCTGACAGGAAAATTCTTTCTTTTAGATCAGTTCACTCAACACAAAGAACAATTTTGCTTTAAAAAAATACTTTTAAGAGGGCTGGTCCGATGACTCGGCAGACAAAGACACTTGCCGACAAGCTTCATGACTTGAGTTCAAATCTTTGAACCTACAAAAATCTGGAAGCAGAGAGCTGACTGCCCTGAAATGTCCTTTGACCTCTATATGTAAACTGTGCCATACATGTGCACATGAGCAGCTAAACGAACAAATATGTAAGTGTATACTTTAAAATGCTATTGTGCAGTTCTTGTTCTTTTTGTTAAAGCTTTCGCTCTTGAATTTCAGTCTCTGTTTATGTTTTTATTACACTGGAACCAACACTGAGAATGCTCTCTTCGATCTGTAAGGAAACAATAATCATGTCACATATGACAACACGAACAGGAAGACATGAGGTTGAAGACAGTCTCCTGGAGACTGTGTGGATGTCCACGAGTCCTCAGTCATCTTCTCATTCTCGTGACACATAGCTGCATCAGGCACGCTCTTAGGAGGCAATGACCAGGCGGGCACAAGTGCGTCTGGAGGGTCACATGCACATTCTTTCTCATTCCTTTTGCTTCTCGCTGTTTCTTTATATTTTATCACAAGATTGACTATTTTATCAGTCAGAACATTAACTTCTAGAATTCCATTAAGGAGGGGAAACATGGTCACAGAATCCTTTTAGCACGGCAAAGTAGCTTTCAGTGTCGGTGGCATACATATATTTCATCATGCCGAGAAAGGGAAGGTGAGTTGCTTAGTTAATTCGTAGTATTATTTTCTAGGCATCATAAAACGGAAAGGAGGACGATGTGGAAAGGAAGAGGTTAAGCAGTGGGCAGCAGAATTCCCATTACACTGTGGTGTTCTTTTCACAAGTGCAAAGCAAGACGGGGTCTTTACTACTCAAAGCTTATGTCTTGAACTTCCAAGACACAGAGTCCCCATCCCTACTTCACTTTATCAAGACCCCTGGGTGACGTCTATGATCCTTAAAACCTGAAGATCCATGACCCAGCTTTTTGCTCTCAGTAGGAAAAGGCTATTTATGGGTAGCAATTAAGAACAATGTTGAGCTTCACAACCCTACAAGTCCAGTAGACAACGAAATAGACTGGGACCTTCAGTCTAAAGCCTTAAAGTAGGCCCCAAGTGTCTATACATTTTTAAACTTCCATGTTTAAACTGTTCTAATTTAAAAGTCAGTATGGAAGAGTAAGCATCTTTTGTCTATCCAGTTCAAAATTACTAGGACACGACTCCCTACAATGATTCTCAAGTCACTTCTCCTCAAAAGTCCATGAAACATGGAAACCACAGTGATCTTAAAAAGGGGTTCAGCATGAAAAACTGAGCTAAGAGACTACAGCCAGAGAAGGAAAGTTGCATTAATTTACTAAGCTAAGGACCCTCAGTGTCCTGGTTGAAAACACAATTTTCCATCTCTTAAAAGCTAACGAACTCCCTTGCTGTTGCCCAAATTTTACCTCTGAACATATTTAGTTCAAATACAATCTGGAACAAATCTTCAGTCAATTCAAAATCAAACAAACAAAAGATAATGACTAGTTAGGGAAACTGCAGGCTAGAATTGCGATAGCTTGCGCTAGCTTTCACACATCTGTATAAGCACGCAAGACGGAGAACAGATGCCTTCACTGAAGTAAGATGGCTGAAGATCCTTACCACCAACAGTGTTGGTTATGAGGCAGGAACAACCAGCTGGGAAGCTCATAGGGTCATAATTAAAATACTATTCAATTCTTGATGCATACTTACTAGACCTTAGGCAGTGTTTCTAAGTCCATGTACTCACTAACAGGGGTAATGCAATCATTGTAGCCACCCTTGTCCTACACAGAGAGAAGTGTACATCCGCCAGGTAAGGAGTTATCCAGTGTTAAACAAACACCAGTAACACAGCAAACAAGCAGTTAAAGGCTCCTCAGACTGAATCTCCACTCTCTATGTTCTCTGCTCTTTGCAGCTGATAAAAAAAATCATTAATGCAACTGAAACGAACTTTGGAGCATTGACCAGTAAGGAAGGACTTTTGTCTAGGAAAGAAATTCCTTTAGAGAAAATGGGCTCAGGCTACAGCATTCTGACACTGTACATCAGAAAGGTTTAGAAGACCTAAAATTTGAATTTCTAATAAGTACTGAAAGATGGGATGCCCCACCCCAACAGAGGGGAAAGTCTCGCCTTCTCACCGTCCGTCATCTACAAACTGCAAGAATCATGCTTCAGTCACCACTGAATACAAGTCTCTGCTTGTGTTCAAGTTTCAATTCCCTCACCGTCACCTTCAGATCCAAGGTTAAAGGGAAAACAGAGGTGGGGAGATGGAAACAGACTCAGAGACTGACACCAGACAAAAGAAGGGAGGAAAGGAGGACAGAGGAGGTGGGAGAGAGGGAGAAATGGAGAAGGAGAAAGCATGCGGTGTGCAGAGTAGCTCTATCTATATAATTTTCTATCAAGTCTTTGGAAAAAAAAAACAAAACCAGGTCAGCTCCAGTCAGCCTTTCCTGTAGTCTCAGATTTAGTCATTTCTTATGTTTAAATTTAATGTGGAAAGCCTCCTGCATGCCACTTTTGATAACAAATAACCCAGGAAACTCTTCAATGCCATTTCTTCAATTATATTTTCTTCACTGCTCCAACAAGATAAATGGGGGAAATCCAAACAATTTTTCATAGGTCAGAGCTTTGGTGCACCTGGTCCAGATGGAGTTTGTTTAACAATCTAGTGATAGCTTTGCAGAAAATACAACCTCGGCAGTTTTTTTCCCCTTCTCAGGCTTTTAGTCGATTTCTCTTTCACAGCAGTGAAACTCACTTTAAAAAAAAAAAAAAATAGCAGAAGAAATCATTCAATCCTCCAGTTAAAAAACAATGAGTTAGTGGTACAAAGGCAAGCCATTGATTGGCAGGCTCTCGGGGATGAGTGATTTCCTTATGCAAATTGTGATACATGCATTCACCTGTGATTGTACAGGTGCGTGTGCATGTGTGTGCATGTATATGCATGTGTGTCTGTGTGCCTACATATGCACTTGTGCTTCTAGAAACGATATGTATCATATTTCTGTTCTTAGATGACATTGTGAATAATCACTTATTGGAAAATCATCTTTAAAATTAAGAACTTGCTGCTTTGATAGAGTTTGGGTTAACTGGCTCAAAAATCTATGACAACTGACCCTTATATTTTTTCCCTTTTGGAACTTTTATTGAAGAAAAAGTCATGAGAAAGGAAAAAATTAAAGATAATTGTTTAGACATGAAGGTTAGGATTTCAATGGAGAATTATCTTTGTAATTTTGATCACATACAAGTATTTTATGCATGTTAAATTAGTACACCACATGGATTAGATATCCTAGAAGAGATGCCCAGGCAATCAAAGACAATCAAATCTAAAATTGTTGCTGCGTGTGACTCTGCCAGAAGTTATTGTGAAATAGATGTCATGATCTGTAATCCAACTACTCGGGAGACTAACACAGGAGTATTAAGTGTTCAAGACTATCCTGGTTAACTTAGGGAGACCCTGTTTCAAGATAAAAATGCAAAAGGAAAGCAGAAAATCTAGCTTCAGTTGAAAAGCACTTGCCTAACTAGCCATAGCTTTAAAAAAACTCTTGTGGAAGATCTTGGAACTACCAGAAGGGAAGCAGGGCATTGTAAAACAATAGACTTTCTAACTGGGAAGATGACATTTCTTCATTTCAGATAGTAGCATCTTTGCTACTATCTGTTGGAAAGCAGCAGCAAGAGGGATGGGAAGACAAAACAACATGTAAAGGCCTATCTTCCAGATCAACCACAAACATGGACAGAGTGGAGGCACATAGGCTTCATGCGGTGCACCAATATAACAGGTTGCTACAACAATTTGAATCTGGAATGACATCTTGAAGAAATGGAAAGGAATTCTGAGCTGGGGAAAGTAAAGCATTTATCACTTGGATCATTGAAAGGTAGGCCAGATTTTTTTTAAAAAAAAAAGAACAAAAAAATTTAAACCATGAGAACTTATTCCCATGCCCTTGGGGGTTTGGAGAATAAACAGATGGACAAACATGAAGTTTCTAAAGCTTCAGAGGAAAGCTATAAGCAGTTCAGTGCAGAATATCTGCAGGGCAGGAGCTTTCTCTCATGTTCTCCTTCCCCTGAGTACCAGCATCCCCTGAACATCACTTAGGGTGTGTCTTCAACACACCAGGGGGAAGATCTGCTCTTCCTTTCCTACCTCCACCTGACCAGTACTTCCTAAGTGCTCCCACCTTGCAACATACTAATCTTTCCAAAGACTTCCCATGTACACCCTCCCACACTGCTGCCAGGCTGTCCTCATTGGTTCTAAAAAGGCCAAACTTGAGTCATACTAAGCCAGGGACCATAACAATAGGTACCTTAACTTCTTTTTTCAGGGAAATCATTGTCCTTCACCTTGCCAAGGTAAAGATGAAAAAAAAAAATACACCGAAACCCTCACCTGACCATCACTGAGGACCCAGTGTAAACATGATTCAGGAGCTCTCTTCTTTCTGTTCCATGTCCCAGTTCAGGTTTGCACAGCTCCCACCATGTATGACTCTGATTAAGAGCTTTGCATTACATGAGCTAGCAGAAAGTGCTGGGGACGAGCAGAAATGTTCTACACCACACGGACAAACACCAGAAAGTTTCTTCCAGAAGTTGACTGTGTCGAAGTGGACATTGAAATCATAACTGACATCCCACTTAAACTTGAATAAGGAGAAAAAGAAATGTGTGACATGACGTGTCTGCATGTACACAGTTATAGACATCCACGTTTATAACGTCAAGCCCGGTATTCATTGAGCCATTGTTTTGTGGGCACAACCTCTTCAAATCCAGTGAAACAAAGCTAATCAATCAATCATTTTCTAAGACCATATTACTATGATGTTGTAGTTATTTTCTCATCATCACATGTAACACGTATGTGACAGGCATGCCTTAGTTAATAAGGAAACCAGAACATTTCAATGCAAGACAAAATTTCACAAACGAAGCAAAGTGTTCATCTGTAGCTGACTTACAGCGACACCCACCCTACCTCCTCTTCCATCACCTCTTCCCCTGCACAAGCACAGAACACACTCGTTCATGCTGGTTTATTTTGTGTTCCACGTTATTTAACTGTGGGGCTTTCCCTCCCAAGTCATCTTTTTAGCCTCTACTGAATGATCGTTTTCCCTGGAAGACTCGCAGACATCAGTCAGTTGTTTATTTATTAAATGAAAGGAATGAATATTTAACTATCTGAGTATAGTAACACATCTCATTTTTATTCCATCCCTGTAACCCTGGCACCTTAAGGGCATGAAGTGATCAAATTACCATACTATATGACCTTTTCTCAAGGGTATCTAACTGGAACACTTGTCTGAGACATATATTGAAGAAAAATATGGCATAGTAAAGTAAAATCAACACTGTCCACAAAATAAAAGAATAGGGGCCGAGGATAAAAAACAGTGTAACACACTTAGCTAACCTGTGCTCCAGCACCACAATAACCATCTAACACTAACACACACACACACACACACACACACACACACACAGGTGTGTGCATGGCCTGAGCTGTTCTCTCATCCATGGTGTGCTATACATTGTTTAACATTTATCACCACTGCAATAAAGTTTCCTGATCCAAAAATCAGTGTGAACGCAATGATACGTTCACATGTGATGCCGACACAAACACCTTCAATGAAATGCTACAGGCTCTCCAGCCATTACTAGCCACATAGTCCTCTCTTCTACAGTGTATACAGGAGTGTCTTAAGAAAGACAAACTTCAACACCTGACATTCGCCAGGTCTCTACGTCTCTACATAGAATTCTTGGAACTTCGAGTTAAAAGTAGATAACAGTTTTTTTCAAAATCCTGGCAACATTTATAAGGTAGAGAAATAACTGTGATAAAGAATACAAAGCAAAACACAATTTTTACAAAAGCATCAAAACAGCAATTTCAGTCAGAAGTCACCAGGAACCTGCCAACCAAACAGGCTCCATAAACTAGCTGAAGGCAAGCTGGGGGCTGAGGACTCTCTTCCTAGGTCTGACAATTGGAGCTGAGTCTAGACCTTTCACCCGACATCTACCAAGCAAATGCTGCCTTTGCAACTCTTACTCAGCCTCCAGAACACATTGCCAGTGAAATATTAATGCGGAGCCTCCAGAGAATACAAAAGACAACGTTCTTTAGTCAGTAAACTTTAAGGGGAATGAAAAACTGTATTTTCAATAAATAATATATTTTTAAAATCCCAAATCACCCAAAGGAAAACATATATTATTTTAAATATAAAAAATATAAAAGGGACATTGCTATTCATGACTGGATAAGCTGAGGACCCTGAAGGAGTTGAGTTATTCACTAAGGAAAGGGAACTGGAGGTAAGCCTTCACGTCTCTTCAGCATTGTTTTCTTCTTCAGCTAAGGATACCAAGGAGGATAAGAAATACTGCTGTCTGGCTTGAGTTACATATCACAGCCTGTCACCAAGTGCTGCAGGGGAAAATACAGAACCTCCAATTCTAGCATTTGAGATGCCTTTTAGATTCTATCTCCATCTTCACACAACCATAAAGAACCGATCAAGATAATTTGAGATTACTTGTGCTCTGTCTATTGTATTACCATTTGGGGATACTTGATCCTTAAGGATGTATTGGCACTGAATTAGTCCATAAGAGCAAGGATTTTTGCAGCCCCCAAAGCAAATGAACTCTCTCAAAATATCACAAAACTCACTTCGGGTATAACCTGCCAGTTCAAGTAGGTTTTGCTGGCACCATTGCCAGACCACGTCCACTCACCATTGAAATGATGAAGACAATGATAATTAAAAACTCCAGACAACACAAAACAATGAGAGTGAAGCACTTATTTGGGATGTCCACACAGCCAGATGTGCAAAGCATGGGGCCACATATGTGTCATGAGAGAGACCTTATGTTTACAAGCTAAGGAAGCAAAACTTCATAACTCATGCTGCTGTAGTGGCTTGGCAGGGCTCAAAATTTAATAAGTGCCATCTAAACTAATGGCAGTGCTTCAGATTGGAAAAACAAAGATGCATGAGATTAAGCCTTCTAATGACTACTTAATGAAACTAAAAGAATATAGATCATCTTCCATTGAATTAAATTACTAAGTAAGAATAGTTAAAATACATAATCACAGCCCACAGCTGAGTCCTGCAGAGGTTGCGCAGTGGAGTTGGTGATTATATCTGTCTGTCAGGGAAGCCGAGTCACTGAGGAAAATGACTTGGGTGATGCAGTCGCTGGAAGGGTTCTGTTAACAAAACTAGTGCATGCCTTCCCAAGAAAAAGTCTCGTTATAAAATATCTAGAACCCAGGTCCCAGAAGAGATGGGGTAAAAAGAACAGGATAAATTATTTGGACTCTAAATGCAAAAATTTAAGTGTCTTTTGCTCCATAAGATCTTTCTAGATTGGCCCAGTCGACCCACATGGATCTCGTTCAAATTCCTAGGCATTTTCACTTCAATTCATTTGGAACATTTAAAAGACTGATTTTTAATGCCATGTCACACACACATTTGACTGCATGATTTGACTGCATCAATACTTTTTCCTGGCAAACTATTACACACACACACACACACACACACACACCTCTGAATCTATCCACAATATTTAGTACAATTTCTTCCTTCTTCTCACAATTCAATGAACATTTCCTGTTGTTGAAAATGTAACATTTAGAGTCAAGAGCCAG
This sequence comes from Arvicola amphibius, assembly GCF_903992535.2. NCBI lineage: Eukaryota > Metazoa > Chordata > Mammalia > Rodentia > Cricetidae > Arvicola > Arvicola amphibius. The sequence continues at coordinate 142,630,811 of NC_052050.1, read as the reverse complement.
AGAAGAGAAGTCAGACCCTGAGATACGTGATGTAAGAAGAATCACCTTATGTTTAGAGTGTCTTTCTAAAATGGACATTAAATCTGCTGTGCACTTAAGAACCATGACTCCAGTGCATGACCCAGGAATACTGCACACTGATGAATTACACACTGCTTTCCTTCTCAGCACATACCATTCCCAACTCTAAAACCCAATATCTTCTGCTGCCTAATTCATACTTCTATACTTCCCTCTGCTTTAAGCTTTCTTCCTTATGCTTTAAGAGTACAAGTTCAACTAAGAATTATTCTCAACTTTGTATTTAGAATCTAGGGTTTAATTAGCACAAAATTACAATAAAAGTATAATACATACTAGAAGTCACAACTAAAGAACCTTTCTTGTGAAATGTCAACTTCTTTGAATGACTATGTCTCATAAAGGAAAGCTATTTCTTCAAATCTGAAGAAAAATTCACGTTCCATATGTAACCAGTCCAAACACACACACCACCACCACCACCACCACCACCACCACCACACACAAAATGTATTCTTGCTATATATGGCAGCACATGTCAATGACTCAATGTCTGTGTTCAAGTATTCATATTCCATGGAATAGGATGAGCATTTGGAACCTTGGAGCCATTGGGTTTATGAAGACATGGAGCTTAGGTCCTTAGGACAGGGTTTGTATTGTTTTAAGACACAAACAGTCTTGCATTCTCTCCTGCCTACCTCTATTCCTCCCTTTCCCTTGTCTCCTCTTTCTTTCACCTTTTCCACCCCTTTTACCTTTTTTCCCCATTTCCTATACTTTCACTCACACAAAGTGGAGGCCATGGGCACACAGAGCATCATGGGGGCAATTACAAGAGAAGTGGCCTTGGAAGAAACCTAACATTTGTGGACAGCACCTTTTTATTTCCAGGCATTCCAGGCCCCCTCAAAATATATGGGAAGTAAAGTACTATTCTTCAGAGTCCCTTCTACAGAATTGACTACATCGAACTGAGAAACTAAATAACATGATTGATTTAACTGATTCCTTCGGAGAAATACATCATTAATTAAATACATAATCATCACTGTGCCAGTGCCACAGAATACGGTTAGACACACAAAGATGGCTAAAATCTCACCAAGCAAAATGATGCTATAGGACCACTGCTCTGTGTGCAGTCTGCAGCCTCATGAAATGTCATACGAGAGTGTATGGCTGTAGTAGGTAATATAAAGTTGTGTGTGTGTGTGTGTGTGTGTGTAAAGCAAGCCTTATATTAGAATGGACAAATTATTCAAATAGTCAGGGGTGCCAAACTGCAGAGTGTTTCAATATTCTCTTTGTTGTTCTCCATGTGAACTTCATGTAAATGTGAACTGATATTTTACATTTTTCTTAGTAAAAAAAAAACTTATTCAGCACTCTCATCTCAGGCATCATAATCCTGGGAGACTTGAGATGAGGGTCTTTGAATCAGAGATGCGTCCAACAGGTGGGTCTGGCTGGGGAATTCCGAGCCAGCCGCATGAGGGGTGGGGAAGTGCAAATGCATTTGTTCTTGTGGTGAATGGACCATGAAGACCCAAGGGCCGAATGCAAAGAATATGAAGATCATGGAAGGGAGACGGAATGTGATCGTTGTAGATTCGATCAGACCAATTAGATTTAGTAACTTCAGTTTAAGGTGGGAAGGAAGAGTACAAAATGAAGGCCTCTGCCTTAGGAGACAGAAGTGAAGTTTCCATGCCATTTACACAGAGAGAGAAAAGACCATGGTGGTGGACCCATTGGACAGGTGGGAACCTAGCAGAATTATCTCTAAATACTTTTCAGAGTTAAAATGAATATAAAGCATGCTGGTGGGGGAGGGCCCTCACTCTATGTCACTCTGTGATTACTCAAGGACAAATATCATCCCTGATCACTCATCAAACACGTAGGCTCAAATGAGATGACTTTTAGTCCTTTCTCACATCAGGGGATGACACCTCTACAGTTATATTCCCATTTATCCCATCAACAGTATAGGAAATCAACATAAATCATGGCCTGGGAACTAGGGAAGAGTTCTAAAAGTAGAATAAGAGGATTTCCTGCTAAAACTCTTACTGGTACTCCACAGATAATCAAGAGCAGCCATTGAACCATGCCCAAACCTGCACCTGCAAAAACCAGACAGGACCTTTTGTTTTCCACCCGTGTCAGTGAGGTGCAATGAGCAGGCAATGACTGGGAGTGCTGTAGAAAGCGCTGCCCCGTGTGATAATTCCAGAACACACCTGCTCCATGCCTTGTTCTGTCTGCCTCAGTACCCTGTCACCTCCCAGCACCTTTACAGCCCAGGTGTCGTCTCTAGTGCCTCCTTCCACGATATGGCAGATTGAGATAAGAAATGAACAGATGGATACATGGTACAGGAACCATGTCCTGGCTATTCACATACTCTCCAGAAGAGCTGGAAATCAGATGCCATGCCTGGATTACGCCAGTACAGCCAGAGAATGGACCCTGTGCACTGTAGTCAAAACAGCTTGAAGATGAGACCATTTACATTTATAATAGGAAATATTCTATATGGGGGAATATGAAAAACTCATGGGGTCAGTCAGGAAAAGCTATAGGAAAAATATAGGCTATCAGGGTACCAACCTAAATTAATATTCAGGGTCATGTGTTCAAGTTGGTCTCCATCAGAAAGACCAGGCAACAGTCTTTTATCACCGCAACTGATGAGCAAATCACCCCTATGATACATGGCATCTGAAGACTTGGCTAGTGATGAGCAAATTACCCCTATGATACATGGCATCTGAAGACTTGGCTAGTGATGAGCAAATCACCCCTATGATACATGGCATCTGAAGACTTGGCTAGTGATGAGCAAATCACCCCTATGATACATGGCATCTGAAGACTTGGCTAGTGATGGCAAAGGACAATGAGAAGGCAATGCCTGGGAGTGCCGTGGAAATCGCTGTTCTTTACAACCTAGGTGGAATGCCCGGGATTCAGCATCATGCAAAGCAATCAGGACTGAGATGCCTCAGTGTGCCTAACTCTTCTGGCAAGACCAACTTCCTATAAGATTCTTCTGCTTTGCTTGGGACTCATTTAGGATACGGACTGCATATAGATCTTTGAATCAAAACTTCATTAAGGATCATATATACACATTATACTATCAGTAGGGCTGTCAGGAAACACTGTAGGCAAGCAGATATGGAAAGATGTGAGAAAGTTCACATGCATACCCTCTCAGTCCAGTTTTGAAAACAAAAGGTTTTGGGTTTACAGGAAGGCAGGAAGTACAGGACCATCACAAAGTATCGAAGAGTGATGTGTTATGAGCCAGTCACTGGGTACCAAACAGAAAAGCTCAAAGTCAGCAAAGGCAACAGAAGACTTGTAATGTTTATGATGCAGGGAGGATAAAAGGCAAACCCCTGAATACAAAAGCAAAAGATGTGCATGCAACTGGAATGGACCCCTCTTTTCTCAGGAGGGAGACTGTGAGCTCAAAGGCCATTGACAAATTCAAAAGAGCCCATTTTAAACGTCCACATACAGCAGCCTTACTCAGGTCTTCAGAAAGTGACTTAGGATGTCACAGGATCCCAGCTGTATGAACATAAATAATAGGCTTTCTCTGCTTCACCCAGAGATTCCTCTAATACCTAGCATCACCTTTCTATGTAAACACAGCTAAAGCAGAGGAACAAGGGCAGATGAATCAAAGGAATTCATGCTGGCCCTGCAGTCTTGTAGCTGGTTACTAATATATTCCCAGGTTGCTCAGTAGGAAGCTTGGGTCAGCCGACTGGAACGTGGCATGGTGAGCTTTCCCTCTGAGCTGCAATTACGGAGGCACTGGGCTTTAATAACCACAAACCTGGAACCTGCAGAGAAACAGTCCTCACTCTGCCCTTGGGCCACCTGCTGTGCCCTACTGGAAGCCTTGCTCAGCCAGGGCTGGGCTTCTGGAAGGAAACTTACAAATGGAGATCAGAGACTTGTAATGCCACAGCACAGAACACGCCTAGACAGACACTCCACCCAGGTGAGGGGCTGCTGCATCCAAGAGCATGAGGCATGCTTGGAGTGCTTTTGTGATGAAGGTCTGCAGTGTTCCATACAGTCCCACATAAAGAACAGCTGGGCATCACGGTGCTATGAACATCTGAGGACAAGAGAGAGTGATATGCTACCTAGAGAGGTTGTGGGAATACCACGGATGACACCTAAACACAAAATAAACACATGGGAGAAAGTAAAACCAAAGGGATACCCAAGATTAACCAAGGCAAATAGAAAAGAAATGCCACCCAGTATAAGCTGGCCAAGGATGTATGTCCAAGAAGGTAAAATATAAAATTGTCCTCAAAGGATGGTTTTGTGAACTGAAGCTAAGTCGGAAAGGTTATCCTGACTGATGACATAACTATATCATCTTCACTAAATCTAGTTAGTTCTCCATGTGCTCTGCAGCCAAAGATTAAAGCAAGGGCGGAAGAGCAATACTCAAAGAATGCATTTGTATTTCACATGCAGATGCTTTTCCTGTGGTTATTCCACACACAAGACAGTATTACAACTACACATGGCATTTGCATTGTTCTTTGTGCATCCCAGTGAGCTCAAGTGGGTATTTGCAAATGTTATACTATATCTGCATGAGGGACTTGACCACTGCAGATTTTTGTGTCAAACCAATTCTCTGATGTAAAGGATACTCCGGGATCTATATTTTATTCTGTAGGAATACTCTCCATGCCATTATTGTAGGTATATACTCACATTTTAGGTCAATATCTTTCGGGGGGTTGCTTAGAACTCATGCACGCCCCTCTACACTTCTGTTGCCAGTGTTCACGTGATAACATGGGCAAAGAAAGGCAACACACAAGGCTGCAGCTGATGCAGATGCTTCCTGTAAAGGGCAACATTCGGTATGCTTACATTATCCACAGAAGATCTCCAGGAAAGCATATTTTATTTCATTTTAAAACTTCCACTTTACTTTAGATAGAAAATGAGAAACTACTGTGTGTGATTAAAAATACACAATGACATATTTTTTTTTCCAGCATGGAGAGATACAGAGTATAATCAGCCCAAACCATCTTCATGAAACATCTCAGATTTCTCTCTTGAGTCGGGAGGTAAGAAAGCACAATGAGGTTCTTAGATTGGACCTGCACTTGCACGACTGAAGGCAAATCTAGAAAGGATCTGCATTTGGGCTCCCCGCATATTGCCTTGGGCTCCTGCTCTACAAGGATTAAAAGTATAATTTTTCTCTTCAAAGCCACAAATGAACTAATGGAATAAGTCCCCTTGCCCAGCAATTCCTCTACAGCTTTAAGAACTGCCGACTCCATGAAATTCAGCTGAACCAATAGTTTGGATTACAGAAGAAAATTCTCAATGACCTTTATTTATTCTGCTGCTTTCTCTAAAATGTTGGTGATTTCTCCCAAATAGAATTCTACTGCTAAAATTAAGTATAGATTGTAAAGTCAATGTCATTAATCTTATTTGTTCTTATTCTTGCTATATGAGGATCGGTCTGCCATCATTGCATATAATTCATTCTTGCTTTCGGTGCACACGTTTTCTGCTTTGTTAGTTAAATGCGTTAACCACTTTTTATTTTCACCTGTGGATTTTGTCATAACAGTTCTCCCTCTCCCCCTACTTCTGCTCCAGTACCAGCAAGTGTGACATTTACAAGGTGTGCAACATTAGAAAGATATATTTTATTGTCCTAGTAATTACCTTAGTTTGATGTGGGAGTCCCCTCTGTGTGTTATGATTATCATTAATGAATAAAGGAACTGTCTTGGCCTGTTGATAGGGCAGAACTAAGGTAGGCGGGAAAAACTGAACTGAATGCTAAGAGAAGCAGGGCAGAGATGGGAAACCATGGATCCAATGCCAGAAATAGAAGTGCTGGAACTTTGCTGGTAGACCATGACCTCGTGGTGATACACAGATTAATAGAAATGGGTTAAATTAAGATGTAAGAGTTAGCCAATAAGAAGTTAGAGCTAATGGGCCATGAAGTGATTTAATTAATACAATTTTTGTGTGGTTATTTCAGTTCTGGGTGGCCAGGACAAACAAGCGGTTCTCCTACTACATAAGTTCCTTTAGCAGAGTACTGCTAACATAACTTTGACTTCAAATATTTTGTAATTCCTGTGTACAGAGACTCAGATAGACAACAAACCCCCAAAGCATTTCACCTCTTTTCTCTATGGGGAAGAGATGAAATGAACTAGATTAGAGAATTTTTTTCAACTCCACATTATAGTATAAGTATTTCCCTTATAAAACAATCTCATTAATTTCAACTTTTTGTTACCAGCTTTAGTATGCTAATCTGAAAATAATTCTTGGAAATCACCATTTCACTCTGCCTGAGTGAAAATAACAGCTATAAAGGACTGGAGATGCAGCTTGCTGTAATGTGTGTAAGACCCTTCATGCTATCTCTAGCACAATAAAAGAAACAATAAATACAAAAGTAAACAAAAGCATGTAAAACAAAAGTGATGTAAAGTTAATACTTAGTTCCTTATAATATCATGTTTTCAATTTTTTGAAGGTTCATGTATGTAAAAAATAGATGCCAGTTAAATATTTTAATTTTTATTTTAAGTATATGGATGTTTTGACTGCAAGTACATCTTTGAACCAATATAATGCTTTTGCTCACAGAGGCCCTCAGCGGGTATTGGAGTCCCTGAACCTAGATGGTTTTGAGCTTCTGTGTGTTGCTTGGAATTGAACTATGGTTCTCTCAATGCAAAGCCAGTGCTAGTAACAGCTAAGCCATCTCTCCAGCCCCTTAAAATTAACAGCCTTACTCAATAAAACAAGTATTTGGGTTGTAAATCAGGTTAGTGCCAGAACACTTGCTTGTCAATCACAAGATTCTAGTTTTGATCCCAATCACTTGGGGTTGAAGGAGACTCAAAACTTGCAGTCAAAACTTAAGCTTTTAATTTCCAATCTACTATACAAGCTCCATAATGCCTGTTGTTATTAAAAGTTGATTGTTTAAAAGTATCACAAGTAGCGCTAGAGAGATGGCTCAGAGATCAAGATCACTTGACTTGGGTCATAACTATCTAAAAAGTCAACTTACTGGGTCTCCAAGGCCCTCTTTTGATCTTAATCAGCTCTAGGAAGGTATATGGTACAGATAATATATATGCAGGCAGAATAATTATACACAGAAAGTCAAAATACACCTAAAGATTTTTAAATTGCCATCAATTTGGCTTCACTCCTATGTGGTTTGAATCAATGGAGACACACATGTATATTGCAACTCTTCAAGAAAATGGAAGAAGGCTAATCATAAACAAAACAAGAATTTATTGTATCGTTATGAGACAGAAACGAATAAGCATTTTGAGCCACAGTGATAGTTAACATTAAAATGGTTAACAAGATATTAAGTCCTGAAAACCTCCATTCAATTGGTCTCTATGAGTTCAATTCAGACCAACACACATAACCCCTTCTTTGCAAACAAAACCTGAGTATTCTCTAATGTGAACACCACATCCAAATGATCCCTCTGAAGACATTTTTATATTAATTTTCTTTCTTTGTTGTGAATATTTGAAAAACATCCTCCACTTCCTTCCTTTCACCTTCATTTAACCAGTACAACTTTAGGTGCCCAACATCACATCATCGTCTTTGGACATCAGACGAGGAGCCCCGGACAAACTCTATTAGAAAACATGTACTTTCTGTCATCATTGCAGTGAATTACTTCTGGCACTAAACGGCTAAGGAACCATTTCTGGTAAAAAAGCAAAGCCAAGATGCAGTAGTAATTTCTCCAACTGAAATGCAGTATCATAAATACACACATTTAGGATGCACATAAAACTACTAGGATGTCACCCCTAAACCCACCTGACTCTCTGAAAAGCTTCTGGTATTTTTCTTTAAAGCAAATACATCTGGTTTTTCTTTAAGCTCTTTAAATCCACACATTCCCTTACCCACTTATACATCCCCAAGAAACAAAATGGTCCCCAAGCCATTTCAGAAAAAGCAATCACACAAAAATGTGAAGATAAGTTTACAGTACTGAGTTGTGAGGTAACTCTAAGGTTTGAACTTTCAAATTAGGTACAACCACACACCGCTGACTCAGATACTCATCTCAGTTCCCTGTGCCTTTCCCATGAAATCGACCCTAAGTACATTGCTGATATCAAAATGACAATATCATTCGCCTTAACAAGGGACTCTCTGGAAGCATGAACTGTCTAGGTTATTGCTCCAGAGATAGTAATTAAACCTTTACCAGTTCACGCACATGCCCCAGTGCAGAAGCACAAAGCCTATTATGTGATGCTTATTAGCTATTCGCTGTGTTGAGAGAAGAGGCCTGACGGGAAGGATAAATGAGTCTTGCTTTATTGCTACATGTATTTTTAAAAGGAATCTCTACTGTATGTGGCAGGGGTAACTTCTCCCAGTGTGTCTGAAATCATTTAGTAAGCACCACATGGTGCAGTAATGTCACCCAGCAGTGGGGCACCAATAACTCACAATCTCTTTCCTTTCATACTTATTTTTTAAAAAGCTAAACTGTATTGAGATGTAGCACTCCCCCTCAATGTCCTTCCATGAGGATTGGCTGAGCACCAGTGGATTTATTCTATTTTAAATGTGGAGGACACCAAAGAAAAAGGAAAATCAGTGTGTAGGAATGGAGTCGAATGGGCATCAGTAACGATTCTATCTACATGAACTGTCAATCAAACAAGCCCCATGGCAGGACAAAGTAGGCTTGTGGCACACACTAGGTTGCACAATGAGGCCATCATTCAAATAACTGTGAGTAGTCAAATGATTTGACCCATTAGGGAACTGTGATTTCATTCTTTTTTATTATGGTTTTTATTTTGAGCCAGGGTTTTAATACATGGCACAGAATATACATAACACCTTGAACTTACTATGAAGTGCAACACATATTTTCTGAAACACACCATGTTCCTGCCTCACACTCCTGAGTTGTGGGATGACAGGCATGCACAACTATGTTTCTACTCTTAAGCTTCAGCTTCTGATATGAAGAAATAGTTCACGGTATATAAACCAACTGTATTGTAATCTCTAAAAATGTAGATGTTTAATCTAGGATAAAAGTGTCCAAAAGTCATGATGAGCTAAATCAGAAAGTTGCCAGGTCATTACCAAAAGATGAAAATGAGAGATAAAATGAAATAAAATAGCTAGCCTCAGCTCCAAGCTAATATTAAAGATCCAAAGAGACGATAAGATTAGAATGCCATAATTCATCACAACGCAGCCAATCAGAAAACTCTTCTTTATTCATATTCATTTTTTTCAGAATGACCACTCTTGGATTATCATTTTAAAAGATTGTAGAATTATCTTTAACTCCAAACATCCTGCTTTGGAACTACCACTATACAAAATAAATAAAGGAAATAAGACTAAAACCAACAAAATACCTATAGGAACAATATGAAACAAGACATCATAAATCAACAGGGGTGTGGAGGAGCAGAATAAAGACCTGATAATAGCTTTCCCAATGAAACTTCTGTAGTGATGACAGCTAAGCATGCATAATCACAGGGCACAGATCAAATTTCTCTTACCAGGCCTGAATAACAGACCTCCGTCAATGTCACTGTCTCCGACAGCAGGTGTTGACTAGACAAAGACTTGCTTTTGATCCATAAGCCTTGATGAGTTTCGCATGTCTTCAACAACCCCTTCACTCCCCTTGGAATGTTTGAAAAGCAGCAAGTCAGCCCAACCATATGCCAAAATACAGATTATCATGACATGTGAGGAAAGGAAATGCTTAATAAGTCTCAGTAAGAAGTGTGAAGCCTGACATTTTTCTGATCGAGGTTACTGGTATACCAGGGGCCGCAGTGGTGATGAAGACCATGGCAAAACAGCGGGAGGCAGAAATCAGGCCCATCTTCACTGCAATGCTCCCCATCCTACACTTAAAGAAATTAAAAATGAACTTTGCCTCGAATGTCTCAACTGGTGCTTTATAAATCATTGCATAAAACGCAGTCCCAGGTTTCATTGGACAGGACCAGAGGGTGCTTTAGCAATTGGTGACCTCGTTTACCTCATCTATTCCAACAACACAGTGGCCACCACCGCCCTACAATCACGATCCCTTATACTGTGACTAAGTATTGGAAATTGTTCCTTCAGCAGCAGGCCGGGTCTGGTGCCATATGCAGCTGCCATGTGCATTTCATTTCCATAGCTGAAAGTTACTTTCATTATTTGATTCCATTTTTTTTCTAGCGGGAAATAAAAAAGCTGACAGACGGTTAAAAATATATACACCACTCTACACAGCACAAATAAATATAAGTGCACCATAAAAATGTTGAGGGAATTACCATTTTTTTCAACAACAGTTTTAATTCTAAGTACTCAATATTCCCATTAAATCGCCTAGACACAATTACATTGACAAGGCTTTATACATTTCAAAGGGATATGACAGAAGACTTAGTTAAATGTTATATTAAAGATTCATTGTAAATTAAATATTAAAAAGCATTCAACAGATCCAAATGTGGTTCAAATCCATCTGTCACTACAAACTGTATTTTTTTTCTTTCTTTTGCATTGCCATATGCTGGGCACAGCACACATGCCTTTTTCTGATCTCCTATTTGGAAGCCTTCCTTGGAAATGAGTAGCCACAGTTAACACATGGCACTCATCCTGCTCTGTAATAATATCACTGGCGTAGTTCACTGATTCAAGGTACGACGACCCCAGGTGTAATTTAAGGAGACAAAGTCATTTCCCCAAAACATATGTTAGAATTCTTAGAAATGACATGTGGAAGGTTCCTGGATGATCTAGACTGGAGTGGTAAGAAATACAAAGAAATATGAGCAGAAAGGGAACCTCATTTCTAATACTCCCCAGATTTGAAGGATATAAGGAGGGCAGAAACACAGAAATTCAAACAGAAAAAAAAAATTGCACCCTGATACAGGTATGAGAGGTTAAATTCTCCTTATTCTGCTGACATTCTGATGGGTCATACAAAAGGCACTATGATCAGATTGTGTCTTCTCCAAGATTCATATTGACATTTGTCCTCAAAGTCACCTTCCCGAAGACGCTTGGGCGACCGTTGGTATTAAAGAGTTTCTGAGAAAGAGAACTTCAGGATTGTCTCAGCAGCTTGACAAAATGAGTTAGAAAGCCCAGTGTGAGCACACTTGCTTTGCCTCATCACATGGGGCATCTATCATGCGATAATGTAGCATGAGGTTCTCACAAGAGGCTGAGGAGACAAGAGCTTATGAGCCTCCAGAACTATGAGCTCAGTGAACCAGTGTCCTTCATAAATTGCCTGGTTTTCACATCCAGTTACAGGAAGAGGAAACTAACTGAAGCACAGGGAAGCACAAGAGAGACGCTCATGAAATCTTTGCCAACCAATAGCTCAGGAGACATAGGTCTTCTGGCTATAGTCTGCTCTGAAGAAAAGTCAAGAAGAAAATGTATGCAGAAACAAAGACAAAACCTATCCACATTTCAGCCTGTCTTTAGTGTTACCTCTGAAGAAGTTGTAAGCAGAAAAAATAAACACAGCAGTACAAAGAAACCTCCAAAGGACATATTTGTGGGTGGACACAGACAACTATATAAGCTACAGTTCTGGGATTGATAGGTACTAGAGAACATGGGGACAAGAAGCATTCACGCAAGGGCCATTGACTAATACACCCTCTAACCATCACTGTTTTCCCCAATACTTACAAACACAATCCTTGTTGTGAGTGGTGTGAGTGTAAACCATCTTATTCCAAAGACACCAAAATATGGTTATTTCCAGCATCATTTTGTTAATTTCAGTGAAATAATTCAGAGGAGAGGTTCATTTCCTTTGTTTTGATCATTCCACTCAGCATTGTGCTGAGGCGGATAATGCAAAAATATTATGAGATGAAGCCTGAATTGTTTTCAACTGTACACGTGCTGAGCTTGGTGGCTTATGCCTGCAATCCCAGTGCTAGGACTACCATGAGTTTGGGGTTGCCTTGAGTTCATAGTCAACAGAAAGTTAGCGATGGTTAAATAAGACTCTGTCTGAAACCAAACAAACAAACAAACAAAAGAAGAGGAGGAACTGAGAAAGAAAAAGAGGGCATGCTAACACCAAGAGTGGCATTCTGAACTTGGAAACTTATTAATAAAGTAGAAGTAAAATAGGATAAAAATGCATCATCTTCAATATTTTCTGTATTATAATACATATATATTTATCTGAGATCTGAGTCTACTCTAACAAGATACTACAGAATGGATAGCTTTAACAATTAAAAACTGTAGTGTGGAGCTGCGGGCGCCTTCCCACCGCCTGGCTCCCGGCCGCCGGCTAGCTTATGCCCCAAAATAATTACACGGAAACTGTATTCTTTTAAATACTGCCTGGCCCATTATTTTCAGCCTCTTTCTCACATCTTGACTAACCCATATCTAATAATCTTTGTAACACCATGAGTGGTGTCTTACCGGGGAAGATTCAGCATGTCTGACCTGGTGGCTTGCTCCATTGCATCTGGCCTCTCTCTGAGGAGAGGCACGGTGGTCTGCCTCACTTAGGAGAGGCGTGGCAATTGTCTGAGCCATCTACCTCACTTCCTTCTTCTTGTTCTGTCTACTCCACCCACCTAAGGGCTGGCCAAGGCAGTTTCTTTATTAACAAATGAAATCAACAGATAGATAGAAGACACACCTACATCAAAAAACAATGTTGCTATGGGTCTGGAAGTTAGTAGTCCATGATCAGGATTCTGACTACACACCAGCTCATCAGGAGGGCATGAGTTCAACATTTAAACATCAGAGTATGTGACCAAAAAAAAAAAAAAAAAAACCTTAGTTCATTAAAATTGTTATGCATGTTTTACATTACATGATTACCTGTAAGTATTACTATTGTCTTGCATCACATTAAATATCTTCATTTTTGATAACATCATATAAAAGGACTTTGGAATTTCAGATGTGTGGTATGACAGGGTGATTTTGAAATCTTCAGGACTTTGTCTTTAGCAGGGAGCACATGTTGCAGTTCTTGGCAAGGAACTAAATTTATCAGAGTCCAGACAGAATACTGCAGAACTTGACACCTGGAAACTGGATGAGGGACTTGGATAAAAATGCTCTTTTATCTCTTTCTTTAGTATCTCTAATTGAAAAAATAATAATTTTACCACAGTGATGTTTTAAATCTAAATGACACTGTTTGAATAATTGTGTCACTTTTTTTTTGTCTCAACAGATATTTGGATTGATATTTAATGGACATAATGTCCCCTGTTTGTTCCATGAATTGATAAAGAAATTGTGGTACCTACACACAATGAAATTTTCCTCAGCCATAAAGAACAATGAAGTTATGACATTTACAGAAAGACAGATGCAGCCGAAGGTGATTATGCTAAGCAAAATAGGCCAGAGTCAGAAAGACAAATGCTACATTTTCTCTCATACACAGAATGAAATTTTGTGTGTGTACTCAGGTGCCTGTGCACATGTGCACGCATGTGTGCATGTATGATAAGAAACGGGACAATGAGGGGTAGAGAAGAGAGAAAATAATGTGCGGAAGTGAGAGTAATAGAATATGTGTGGCAAGAAAGCAAAGGGGGAACTATTTTGATGGAAGGAAACCAGTGGGAAAGTCACAGAGATCTGGGCTGGATAGACGGCTTAACAGGTAATAAAGATGCTTGCCTTTAAGCCTGCCAGCCAGAATTTGCTCCCTGGAACTGATATAGTGGAAGGAGAGAACTTACCCTTGCAAGTACTCAGGAAATACTCTGTGACATGAACGCAGAAAAACACACATGCATATGCATAAATAAATCACTATCTACCTATATCTATCTATATATATATAGATATAGATATAGATATATCCTTTAAAAATAAAGGGGCAGTGGAGATGGGAGGGCAGCAGCGGGAGACAGACAAATCACAAGGATAGTGATAGAAGGTTCGAAAATGTCATAATGAAACCAGTGCTGCTTAGTTTCCAATGTCAGTTTGATACAGCCTAGACTCACCTGGGAAGATAAAGCATCAAACGAAGAACTTCCGAGATCAGACTGCCCTATGGCCATTTCTGAGAGGAATTATTTTGACGGTTGATGCAAGGAGGCCCAGCCCACTATGGGTGGAGCTATCCCTAGGTCTGTGCTATATGAGAAACCAACCTGAACATGAACGTGTGAGCATGCAGACAGGCAGTATCCCTCCATGGTTTCTGCTTCAGGGCTTTCCCTGACTTCCATTGGCGTTGGATTACCTGTTACCTGGAACTGGAAGAGGAAACAAAGCCTTTTCTTCCCTAAATTGCAAACCGAAAGCCAACTAGAACAAAACCTATCTGTTTGTATGCTACCTTGAAAAAAGTATTTTTAAATATTTTGAAAGCTCAAGATAAAAATAAGGCAGGACTGACTACGCCTGTGCTTGTGGGCGGAGTCCATGAGGAATCAGCTTGCTGATCAATATAAAAGGGAAAGGAGGAGAAAGACTTGGAGGCTGGAGAGAAACAAGGCAGAGAGAGGGTGGCTCTAAAGGCACGGCAAATGACTTATGTACTAGCAACCTTTGGTTCTGTCCCACTCCACATGACAGAATGATGAACTGGCTTGGCTTATTTAGTAGAACAAGCTAAAGCTAAGTCATGCCTGTAGAGGCAAACTTCAAGTCCCCGCTTCCCAAAGGACTGTCATCGTATATCCGCTCTTCCTGCCTCCTTTGTTTTATGAATGTCTCTGATTAATGAAAGATTTTATTTCACTTTTGACACCACTCTTTTTTATATTTCCTGTTTGCAGCTGTTACACAAGCAAAAAAATAAGCGTTTTAGAGTTTACAGAGTTGAGATACGCTGTTCAATTATGTTTTCAATAATTACAAATAATCCCCCTTGGAGAAAACTGAAGGGCAAACTCTCAATGTCTATACACTGATTCCCAGCAAGGACTAGGCCTCCTGGTTTGGTCACAGGAATGTCTGAAACCTCCTTGCTTTCCTCCCTTCCTCCCATTCTTTACACCCTAGAGGAAAGAAGAAACTGAAAGGAAGGACACAGACCCGAGAGGAAAGGATAGGAAGAGACCTGCACAGCTCTTCTCTGTAGGAGAAGAGAGTAACTGGGCATGCTGTGGAAGACCAGACTTTGGAGAAGACCAAAGGGTTGCTGATCACTTTAGAAGCACTGCTCACCAAATCCTCTGGGACCTGCCACGAGGAGAGCGTAATGGGCCTTGCCAGAGCTTCTTCGAGAGACTGCTGTACCATCTGAAGTCAAGCGATCTACAGGCTGTTATCACTTTGCCAAATTATAACCACTCCAGTCATGTCAAACCGCTACACACTTGAAATTATTTTATTAATCTTTTCCTACTTGGAGTTATACAAAAGAAGACTCCACTACACTAATAATCTCTATTATGACATGAGGTAAGAAAATAATTTCCACTAATGTTAGGTAATTGGGCTTTTCATCAAGTTGTCTATCATATGACGAAAATGTGCAATGAATCTTAAAAGATGGCGGTAATGGTGTCTCATACTGTTTTTCCTTTCATCATTTTTAAATATATTTCCAATTATACTCATAGGCTTGAAATTCCTATGGGGAAAAAGGACCCAGGGTTTCACAATGTTTCTAGTATCCAAAATCATTGAGTCGTTGGTGAATTGATGTCCTTGGGTTGTTAATAGTGGGCTAGTTACATGAGATGATAGACCGATAGTCACAGCTTTTGCATGCCAAAGCCCTCACAGAATAAGGATGTGGGGAGATCCAGAGGCAGATGAAGTACAGTTTTCTAGAATGCACTGACAAAATACATGCGAAATGAAAGTGTAACCAATTCTGATGACCAAGAGAAAACATTTCTGGTAAAGTACATCTTGGTTGAGACCAGAGGATTGAGTATACTTAACAAAATAAGAGGAGGTGCGTGCGTGCGTGCGTGCGTGCATGCGTGAGTGTGTGTGTGTGTGTTTGTGTGCATGTGCACGCATGTGTGTATGTGTGTTTTGAAGGTTAAGAAACAGTGTGTTCAAGTGAAGTGTGAGGACAAAACCATGTGGCAATAGAGTTGGGATTCGGGAGAAATAGAAGAATCTCAGAGCACCTCTTCTGGGAAGGATAAAGGAAAACCTGAGAAAATAATGTGCACCTGTGTGCCTGCTGGTACCCTTGTGTTTCTGGTTTAGAAAATGGCAATATATAGTTTGCTACTTTAAATGGAACTTAATTCCAAGTATGCCTACAGCTTGGTCAAGCTTCCCAAGAGTCCATGACGCCACTGTCTCTGTCCCCCATTTCCTTCACATTCCATCCAAATTCCTAAGACATTGAAGAAACAATGTAAGACAGGAATTGGGTTTGACATATTGATTATTTGTTTGTTATAGCTGGAGATTTAGTTCCTGTTACTACTTGGTATTCCATTTCTTTACCCCAAAGTACAGGTTCTTTCCTGGAGTGATTATCATAGGAATCAGGGTTCCTGCACTGCCACCTGTCCACTTGGTTCTATTTTCCCCAGAAATGGACACTCAGAACTGTCTGTACCTAACCCAGGCTGTGCTCCAGAAGTGACGACTATCAGTTCTACGTACCAGGAATTCTTCATTGCTTCATGACATTCTTGTCCATGTTTCCCAGTGTCTGGTGATTGGAGAAATAGTCCCTGTCATCCTTGGCTATAAAGTTCCAGATCCCTCTGTCTCCCCAAACCTGCACTTGTAAATTGTAAGCATGCTATTCCCCGCACCTGCACTTTCTTCAGTGATAGGATTAGACTGCAAACTCAGAATCTGAACTCTAGGGAGAGAATTCAAGACAAAAACAATGGCAGGAGAGTGAGAGGCACATTACAGTTGAAGCCTTTCTCCAAAGCCACACATGCGTCATACACTTCTCCGCTGTTCCACAAACCAGTGTGCTGGAATTATCTCCTTCTGAGGATTTCTCTTATTCCTTCTTTTACAGCAACACAGTGTGTCATTTTGGATGGACAATAGTCAATCCAACACTACCCCTATAAGCACTGAAATAACGTCCATGTATTACCATTACCACCATGTTGCTATGCAAAAACATTTGTGCACATTCATTTCCTACTGTAGAGAGAGAAGAGTACATACAAATACCCCTCACTAGGGCAAAGCTCAGAAGTAAACTATGTGCTCGACATGTAGGAGGCTCTGGGTTCTATAGAAAGAATTAGAAGCCTCACATATTAGCTCAGTTATTTAAAATGAAACATAGGAAACCTGTATAAGGCAATAGTAAGACTGCTTTATAAGACTAAAGAAAATGAGAACTGAGAAAAAAAATGAAAATGAAGAAGTGGGGATCTAGGAGAAAGAACCCGGGGAACCGCCTTTCTCTGAATACAACTTCTTCATACATTTCTGAGTTTAGGCCTACGGTAATGTTTGGTGTACTGGGTCATATATAATTAAAATTAGGGTAGGATCTTGGTTTTCAGCCACACAAAAATGAAAACACTGCATTATAAATGAGCATCCAGACCACATCAAATACAGAGGCAACCTAGCTAACCGCTAAATCTTAGAAACCGCATGCCCTCCAAATGTTTTTGCCAAAATCTTGGCTGTCAGCTTGTGCTACTACTGAAAGGTATTAGAACTTTAGAAGGTAGGGTTTAGTCCATGATAGCAGAAGCATGCTCCAAAATAGGTAATAGGACGCCTAATCCCCTCCGTATCAACCCTGGTTGAGAGACAGAGGTTGAAGCTACTATGAGGATCAAGAGGCCCCTTCCTCACATGTTCCTGCTGGGACAAATGTGCTGCTACAAGCCACAAGGCCACAGGGCAAAAGCCATCATGGACTGAAACCTCTGAAACAGAAACCGAACAAGCCTTTCCTCCTTAGGCTTCATTGCTCAAGGGTTTATCACAGTGATGGAAATCTGTCTACCCTAACCTTAGAAATATTGTTACACGGTTGAAGGCTAAAGACAAAAAGAATCACAATAGGCTTGCTTTCATATAGCTCAACAATACTTTTCTAGTTCCTTGACTGACCAAGAGAGTATGCATGAAATAGAAGCCAGCTTGCCTTCAGAACCACAGAACAGGAGAGAGAGAGAGAGAGAGAGAGAGAGAGAGAGAGAGAGAGAGAGAGAGAGAGAGATTGAGAGAGAGAGAGAGAGAGAGAGAGAGAGAGAGAGAGAGAGAGAGAGAGAGATAGAGAGAGAGAGAGAGAGAGAGAGAGAGAGAGGGAGGGAGGGAGGGAGGGAGGGAGGGAGGGAGGGAGGGAGGGAGGGAGGGAGGGAGAAACAGAGAGAGAGAGAGAGACAGAGACGAGAGAGAGACAGAGAGAGAGAGACAGAGAGATTGCCATGAGATACAACTGAAAAAGAGGTGTTGCTATGAATTTACGGATTCCATGGGTTTACCCTGATAGAAAGCAGAACTATACAGTGTACACATGGGTTTCCATGTAAGTTAGTGCAAATTTATTCTACTGTTGTTTACTGGAATAACGGCAGAGCAGCAGTAACAACAAACTTAGAGCCCCTGCTCCTGGATTCTCCACACTCTTTAGTCTATGACAAAAGAAAGGAAGACTCTATTGCAAAATGCCCTAAATTCAAGGCCAGGGAAAGCCAAGCTGCAGATAAGCCTAGCATATGTGGTGGTGGCACAAACTGTGGGGGAAATGTTATTAAAATGATGAGAACACTCGAAGGAAGAAAGCGGCTAAGTGCAGAGGTCTCCCAGGAGCCAAGGATGAGACAGCATTGAGAAGTGAGAAATACACTGACAGCAGCAGCATTTAACCAACAGTATGAAATCAGAAGCTGTAAGTTCAGACTCATTTAAACAAATAAGGAATGGGAAAAGGCATTTACAGATAATATCCCTCAAGTGATAACTGTGAAATGAGATAGGAACTAAGCCATGATCATTTGGCAACAGTCACGGTACTGAGATCCCAGAAAGAATCACGTCACGATGCTAAAGTAGCGTGAGAAAGTATGGAGGAGATCCTGCGTCTGTGTCCTCAGATACCTCATCACAGGAGACTTAGAGAGGAGAGGGAACACTCCAGTTACACATGCAAGGAGAGGTTTACAGGACAGATGACATACACAAATAGGCGCATTAACGACGCGATTCCTAAGGTGATACATAAAGCAAGTTGTGACACTGTCCCTGCCCTGTGTTTAATGAAAATGCAGTGTAAATACATCCATAAAGAAACATCAGAAAAGCCCAAACTGGCAGAGAGCCGACAAAATAACAGCATAACGTGATTTTCAACTTTTGAGAAAGTGTTCCAAATTAGATATTAAGAGCATACGACAAGAGTATTCAGCATGTGGTCTGGGACAGGAAAACAGGACGGAGAAAAGCTGTGGGTGTCATTGTTTGGCAAACCCAGGCTGTCTGATCACCCCCCTTTTGACCCAGCCATTACTGTTCATTTAAGCATCTTCCACAGATCCTCTTATGCCACAAGGACAGCAACAGTCATCATTATACAGATCTTACAACCAAGAGTGACAAAATACTTATTTTCCAGCCTGCTACAAAAAGAGCGTGCTCATTTCTGGATCCAGAAATGGATATTACATCACAGTCAGTGCGAAAACTTTGAAACTGCTGTAGTCTTAAGAATGCTAGCTCGTGTTCATCTTTTTGTCTGGGTTACCTCACTCAGAATAGTGTTTTTGCTGGGCTCTGATTCTTCTGCATGGACGGGCTCTCTGGGAGCCTTCTCAGCTTGGTCGATCACCTTCCTGGACCTGGGGGGAGTTGGAAGGACCTTGATCTTAACATAGAGTAGGGAACCCTGATGGCTACTTGGCCTGGAGAGGGAGGGAGGGCGGGTATGGGTGGAGGGGAGGGGAGGGAAGGGGGAGGAGGAGGGGAAGAGATGGAAATTTTAAATATAAAAAAAATAAACCATGGGAAAAAAAGAATGCTAGCTCGCTAGCTCGGAGCTAGAGAGATGTCCCACAGGCTGAGAGTGAGTCTTTCCCTTTCAAAGAACCCAAGTTCAATTCCAAAAAGCCACATGAGGTGGCTCATCCCTGCAAAATCCCACCCCCGCCTTGTCTAACATATGAACTAAGTTAATGGTGCCTTTGCCTCCACTATGAATACTGTTTGGAGAAAACTGAGACTTAACTTTTGGTGGCAAATATTAAAACTATTATCTATCAAATCAAAGATGTCACACATCAAATGCAATAATATTTCTTTTACTACTGAAAGAGGGTGCTATTTTAGTTGGATGACACTGTTTAATTGCGTGGCATTCTTTATAAACAACATCAAAATGGAAAACACATGCCTTTGACATGAAATACATAGAACTTGCTCAGTGTGTGGACAGTATGCAGTCTTGGTAGCATGTTTTATTAACTAACTCACTAATTGAAGATGTTCTGTCTAGAATGATACTCCATCAAGGTCAACATTAACCAAGAAAACACAAACTGAAGCAGAGGGCCAAGCAGAACTGTCGCTAAGGCTCACGCTGCTGGTCAGAACTGGAAAATCTCAGCTCTAAAGAATGTCATTAAAGCTATGCAAGTGATCCTGGGAATTGGCCAGCAGCCAATCACCTGCCACACACATCTGCAGGGCCACTAGTGCTCTGTTGTGGCACTAATAATAATAATAATAAGCATCCACCAGGAAGAAAGTGATCTACCAATAAACCATCTTAGCATTCAGAGCTAAGATCGTGAAGACACTGAGCACAGTGGCCCACCTTATTGAGCTTTTGTTGTTCTGTAGAGGACATGGTGTCTCAGAGACATGCCCTACTTATTCCCTTGTGTAGTGTACATATCAGAATCATGGACAATCTAAGATCGCATATCTACACTTAGATTTCTTCCAGGCCACCTCCTTACTTCTACAGATGGGGAGACAGAACACAGAGAGGTGAGACTATCAACACAGCACAGTGAGAAGAAACAATGCTGATGTGAACATAATCAGTAACTGGTACAGCATCAATAGAAATGGATAGAGGTTCCTGACAAAAGTAGCACTAGAATTTCTAGATAAAGCAGGATATGGTGGACTTGTGCATGCAATTCTAGTACACAGGAGCCTGACAGAGAAGGATTGCTGTGTGGTCCAAGCCAGCCCAAGTTAAACAAAAATAGCCACCATTAATTTAGTTCACACATTAGATGAGGAGCAATTTTGCTACAAATGACCCTTGCACAAGAAAGAAAAACTCAAATAGGGCAGGAACCGAGAGGCAGGGGCAGATGCAAAGGCCATAGAGGAGGCCTGCTTGCTGCTTTGCTGCTAATAGCTTGCCCAGACTGCTTTCTTATGGCACCTAGGACCATCAGCCCAGGGGTGTCCCCAACCACAATGGACTGAGGCTTCCCACATCAACCACTAACTAAGAAAATGCACAACAAAAATACTGGATTATAGAATAGCTATATAAATCCTGAGTACATACCTAAAGCACTCTAAGTCAACATACCAAAATGCACATCCATGTTTATTGCTTTGCCTTTCATAATTGCCTAGATACCCACTAACACATAATAGATAAAGAAAATGTGGTGCATACACACACTGAAATTTTATTTAACTGTAAGAGAAACCTATATCATTTGAAGGAAAATGAATGGAACTAGAGATCATGTTAAGTCAAATGAGCCAAACTTAGAAAGGCTAATAACATGTTTTCTTGCAAATTCGGCCTCTATATTTAGAATAATGACCTAAAATCAAAAGGGAATAAATTGAGGGGCGGGGCAGAAGGATGGAAGAGGGGATGTAGACTAAAGGAGGTGAAGGGCATAGACAGAGTCAGAGTTCATTGCATGCTTATAAGAAAACATCATGATAACACCCATCATTTTGTAAAAATAGTGTATGCAAATAAGTTCTTTTAAGACGATATATGGAGCAGAGCACTAATTAAATCCCAAATAAAATGCTATTGATTAAGTCATGGAACATTAAATCTTACTTAGTATCTGCAATCACCCATCAACCCCTGTCTCACTCATAAACCATTATACAGCCTTCACAGACATGCTAGTTTGTGGATAACTTGGCATAAATTAAATTTATTTTCTTTCTTAAAAAATGAGCCTAAGTATGTTTCTTGTTTTTGAGGGTATATATTTTTTAAATTATTTTAAAAGCAAGTTGAATAAAAATAAACCTATATAAAGTAACAGCAGCTCTGCCACGGTGTTTCAGCCATGCATGGCTCTTTCCATCTGGGGGAACAAGCAGTAAACACAGTAGGCGTCTTAAACTGGATGCTTTCAGTAGCTGTAGCTGCAGCTTGAATTTTTTTAAAGGATATATTTCCAACTTTATGTCAGCCCTTGAATACACTTTCAGATGAAGACAGGGAGTGCTTGCATCTCCCACTATATCCATATCGTTCTCCACAATCATGAAATTTGTCCTCGCTGAGCACAAATGAACCTATGACATTGAGACACGCACACACCTGACTTGTCACATGGTGAGAGTGAAGGTTGAGCCACATGGAACAGGGAAGATACTGTTCTTACCAGTAATGCATGTAACTGATCCACAGAACTCTTGACAAGACAGATCTCAGAATTCTGGAGCACACTCCCCACCGAAGGAGATGTGCCTAGCTCCACATTAAGCCAACCATTGGTTCTACAAAGCCTCAGGTCAGGCTCCATGACTTCAATGACTCTCATTCTAAGAAGGAAAGGTGCTTGAAAGAAAAGAAGTGTTGGGGCGAGATCAGGACTGAGATGCTCTAATTAAAGCACCCTATGAGACTTCCCGAGATAAGTTACAAGAATGCAATAAGTCATGGAATTCTGGGAAGGCTATTCACATTTGCATGTGAAAGGAACAGGAGCCAACAATGGGGATGGGTGACTGAATTAGGGTCATGGCTATTGTGATGAAACACCATCACCCAAAGCAGTCTGGGGAGAAAAGGGTTTATTTCACTTATACTTCCATATAAAATTCCATCCTTGAAGGAAGTCAGGGTAAAAACTGAAATAAGGCGGGAACCTGGAGCTAATGCAGGGGCCATAGAGGAAGGGACCTTGCTCACCCTGCTTTCCTATAGCACCTAGGACCATCAGCTCAGGGGTGGCCACACCCACAATGGGCTGAGCCTTCCCACATCAGTCACGAATTGAGAAAACACACAACAGGTTTACCTACAGCCTGATTTTATGGGGGCATTTTCTCAACTGAGGTTTGTTCCTCTCAGATGACTTTAGCCTGTGTCCAGGTGACCTAGAAACTAGGCAGGACAAAGCTAAGAATGGCAAGAAACCATGTACTCACCCGGAGGGGAATACAGTGGCATTAGACAAAGGCATCCAGGATAGGGAGGGAGACTGCTCATAGCACAAAGACATGAAAACACCCTCTAGGACAGACCATATCCCTAGTGCATCATTATTTGATTTTTGCACACTAAGTAGAATAATTTCGACCAATTCAGGGTAAAGAAGAAAATAGTTGCAAGCCAACTAATGGACAGAAGCACTCTGCCAACCGTTACACGCAAGCTTTTACAATACCATGATAATTTATGCTCATAATTTAGATGTAACTGCATATTTTAATCACCATGTGCTATCTTTAGCGACCAGGACATTAAATTGACAAAAATTTGTCACATGCCAAGGAATCACAGTGTTTCCACAAGTGACTGTCACAAAATCCACAGTCCTCGCTGAGATTTCAATCATGCTATAACTATCCACAAACATACACACACAGGATGTGATTTATATTCCAGGATGTAAACAGTTCTCATCATTGGTTTGGCAAGCACATTAAAAGTAGGACTTTGTAAAGGATTTTTGTCTTAAGAGATTTGAAAGCCCACATGCACAAATGTCAAAGAAACCACAAGACTCAGATTTTCCTAAATGAGAATGTATAACAAGTCAAAGATGCCTGCAATCCTAGCATTCAGAGGGTAAGACAGGAGGATTATACACTTGAGCTGCTTGGGCCATACAGAAAAAAAGAAGAGTGACAGAGAGAAAGAGAGGAGAGAAACCTCAAATAACAACAAAAACCAGAATGTAATCCAGACTATTATGAAAAATTATATAATCACCAAACACAGTAGGGGATTTTAAACTACACAC
The DNA here is from genome assembly GCF_903992535.2 of Arvicola amphibius. NCBI lineage: Eukaryota > Metazoa > Chordata > Mammalia > Rodentia > Cricetidae > Arvicola > Arvicola amphibius. The sequence continues at coordinate 142,606,590 of NC_052050.1, read as the reverse complement.
TGTAAGTAGTTGTAACTTATGGTTTAAAGATACATATATTTCTGATTTCATGCTAGCTGTGAGAACACATATTCAAATGAACACAGACACCCAATTACTTAAGGAGGCTTAGACTGTGTAAGGCCATTTCCCAATCCTACCTAATCTGCTCATAGCACGGGTAATTTTAAATAGGGTGAATAAATGAATGCTTTTTTTCATTTATAGAAACATCATTTGTTCCACTAAAATAAATAAAAGCTTCCTCTAATATTGACTGCATGAGAAAACCACAATATAGACATTGTACCAGCTCCTAACACCTTATAATAAAAAATCTTATAACAGAAAAGCATAAATGGCTAGCGATGGGAACAGTAATGCAGATATGAAAACATTTCATAGAAGAGAAGGTAAGAATAAGATGGCTGGAGGGTAAGAGTACCATTTTCCCACAGAATTGAGCACCTAAGCAAATATTCTACCATCAGCTACATTCCCAGTTCTCTTGTCTGTCTGTGTCTTTCTCCAGTGTGGGGTTGGTGAGGAAGTTATACATTCTGCTGATGTGTTTGAGTACTTGTGTATGTGCCAGAGGACAGCCACAGATGCTGTTCTTGAGGAACCACCCACCTTGTTTTATTGAAACAGGGACTCTCTTAGCTACTTTTCTATTAGTGTAAAGTGACACCAGGACCACTGCAACTTATGAAAGACAGAATTCAGCTGAGGTCTTGCTATTTCAGCTGGAGAGTAGTAGAGAGCACGGCAGCAGGCAGCCTGGTTTTGGCACCTGGGGAAGTAGTTGAGAACCTACACCTTATCTGAAAGTTGGAGAAAGGTGAAGTGGGAACAGGGAATGGTGTGGACTTTTGAAACCTCAATTCTTCCCAAATAGTTCTAATATATATATATATATATATGTGTGTGTGTGTGTGTGTGTGTGTGTGTGTGTGTGTGTGTGTGTGTGTGTGTGTGTGTGTGTATATGAGCCTATAGGGGGACATACTCACTCAAACCATCATAGGGAGTGTTAACTGGAACCTGGAGTTTACTGGTTAGGCAAGGTTAGGCAGGGTGACCAATGAACTTCAATCTGCCTATCTCTGCCTTCACAGAGCTGGAGATATGAGCAGGCTCCACTAGACTTGACATTTATATAATTTCTGTAGACCAAATCCAAATTTTCGTGCATGTATAGCAAGCACTTTACCAACTAAGTCATGTTCCAGGAACCTCTTTAAGACCGATTCTCAACAAGTTGCCCAAGGAGGTTTTGAAGGTGATTTACCTGCTTTGGGATCCCATGCAGCTGAGATGACAGGCCTAAGCTGCCAGTGTCAGTAGGTATAGACTTTCTTGAGAGAGACAGACATTGGACTGTGACTTAAACAAGTGAAATAGAGGAACAGGACACTTGTTCTAAAACTCTGAGTTAGTACACAAAAGTCTAGGATGGAGGGGGAAATTGTCTCCTATTCCAAACTGCATGCAAAAATGACAAGATGTTATATATTGTAGTAGTCATCCATCTGGAATGACTCGTGTAGAACCCTCACTTTCTAGATTAAAAGACAACTGAGACAGAAGGAAAGAAAGGACGCAGAAGAGCCTACTCACTGGTTAGCAAAAAGCAAGCTGTAAATGAGAACAGGTAAAACTGCCTGAGTCGGAGAACCACTAGCTAAGGTGAATTTCCTATGAACTGTATTATTTACCTAGTGAGCTTCACATACTCAGGAAGCATCAAGTACTGTTTTAGGAAGAGGCTGCTTAATACTCAACCCCAGACTCTTCTGTTCATGGTTCAAGTCTAAAAAAGAAATACACCAGGAAACATTCAAACCCAACATAGGAAGACCCAGTATCATTTATTATGGAGGAAAGAAGATGGTGGGAAAAGGCCACACAGCCTTTTGATCAAAGGGCAGACCTTAGAATCTGAGTTTGATCCCCAGGATTCACATGGTGGGAGGAAAGAACTGACTAAGTTTTCCTCTGGCATTTATAAGTGTGCCATGGCACACACATGCATGCAATGGTACACACAGGTACATGTGTGCATGTGCACATACATACACACATACATATACACACACATGCACACACACACTAAGTAAACCTAATTGTAAAGAGGGGATAAGAGACTTATGCAGGCAGACAGTTCATTATGAAGAAATACTTCAAGAAAAATGACAATAATGTAAGTTTATTAGGGGAATAAAAGTAGGGGACATAGTTGAAATAGCACACAGGAAGAGGAACAAGCTCAACGAGAGGACAAAATAAGCAGCAGCCACCCTGAACAGTGCTATGAGCTGTATGACTTCACTCTGCTGGTAACAAACCCATCAATATAAAAAAATTTCAGCAAGGAAATCACTTCACTGGATTTTTAAAATTTACAATACTAATTTCAATTGTAATGTGAAAAATGAACAAGAACAAACATTGCCAAAAACTCCAGGAGGAGGTTGTGAGCATACAAGGCAGGAACTAGTAAGCATCAATGCAGATACTGTAGGGGCAGGCACAGACTGAAGCTGGCTAAGCTCACAAGAGGTTAAGGAGAGCCCCTTCGAATCATTACTCATTCATATCGGTAACACACTCACTACACATCCTATTCCCGAAGCTCCTTGTTCTAAGAAATAAGAGCCAGCAAAATGCAGACTTAGCCTCACACACTGTTGACTGCGCAGGTTTCTCTGCATTGTGCCAGAATAATAAAATACCTGAGACTAGATAAGACATAAAGAGGACACATTTGTTTCTTAGCACTGCGGAGGCCAGGCCATGCCAGACCTGGGTACTTTCTGGGTAAATAACTTTCTTGCCTGGTGAGGGCATAATCTCTCCTTTCCAAGTGCCTGACATACAGAGATGCATGCCCCAGGCCCATTCTCCATGTGGCATATCAGGGAGAGAGCCAACCAAGATGGGCTAGTTATCTTGCAACACAGATAAAGTCACAGTCTAGTCACCTTGATGACTGAGTCACTTTCTGCCTCTCAGCACTGTCAGGCTGTCAGCTGCTTAATAGGGGACTATTTCAGAGGAAAGGCAACTGGAGAAAGGAAGGTAAATCCCACGTCTCATTGGTAATATGTACTTGATAGGTCTAATGCAAAAATAAATGTTCCAAAATACTAAGCTCTGAGTGTGGAAGAGCTTAGACTTGGGAGAATTTTATCATTTTAATTGGTGTTGAGGGGAATTTAACGGGAAGTATGCGAGACCCCTCCATAAACCAAAACTGAAATTTGAATCTGTTTTAGTTGAAATTATTTTGGCTACAGAACTCTCAGCCTTTGGTTGCCCAACTTCCTCAGGTTCCATCAGGATATCTGAATGAAGGCCATAGCAAGAATGAAGGTCAAGAGTGCTACATTTATAGGGGTTTTATGAAATAAAGAATAAGTAGAAAAAGTGAGGGCTATGGGGTCTGCCATGACAAAGCAGGGAAAGCATTCCTTTCTTGGCAGCTGTTTCCTCACAAGATAAACAAGATGGAGTCCGGTGACTTACATGCAGGAGGGAAGTCAATTACTATCAGAGAAATGAACACTGTGGGGTCTCTACAAAGTGCTGAGATTAAAATCTTCCAAGCACATTCATAGGACATTGTGTAAGTCCTTTCATAGAGATGGGTTAGGGTGTGCTGAAAATAACTACAAATTAGTTGGTCTACTCCCCATCTAGAGGTTGGGTTTGTGTCTTCCCCTTTGAGGCTGAACAGATTCTGGATACATGACCCTTAGATGATGGCAGAAGAGGCTCTTTGCTTGTGTCACATTGGAGTCCCAAGTCACTAAGCAGCTCTCATTTTCTCATGGCACGACAACAAAGTCCAGTGGAAGATGTGGGATGAGCCTGACATCATCCCGCTGTATACAATGGCTCTTTTAAGCTAATGAGTGGAGTTATGGAATGAGGGTAGTTTGAATAAAATTTTAAGTGAACTAAGAAGACAAGGTCAGTTTTTGAGAGACTTAAGTGTTTAATTACATTAATGGTTTGGGGAGAACATCTCTACAATACCCAAGTGAGAGTATAGGTAGATAATATGCATATTAAGCAAAATGGAATCATGTAGGGGTAACAAAAAAGCACAGCTCAGTTGCCATGAAGACACATCCACATGAAAGTGTCCCAGAGACTTTGGAATTCATAAGACCTGTCTGTTAACCTCTCATAAGATGCAAACCATAAGTGCTTATTAACAAGAATGCTGTAAACATAAAAATTTCCACATGAACTATTTCAGGAACTATGTATCCCTCACACTTGAACACTGTTTCTCCTTTGCTTAAAAGATCAAATAGTACAAGAGGGGACTGAGGGTACCATACAGCTATTTAAGGAAATGACCTGTATGCCATCATATCTTTCTTTGCAGTGTAACACCAGATAAATACTTTAAGTCAATAGAAACAAAACAATAGAACTCTGTAATTCCAATAAATTTCCTTATGTTCAATACAAAAATCTCTTACCAAATATTACCCCAGACAAACTCCTACAGGCAGTCATATTAAGATGTTGTGCAATTGCATTTTAAATGTAGAGTCAATTGACTTTCAGGCTTAGTAATGTGTTCACATTATTCAAACTCTAAGCTTTGTAAAGAGCAGAATGAAAAGTCAACCTCTGGGCCTCATCTCCATCCACTCAGCACTCCCCCTCCCCGCCCCAGAAGGCAGCAACTACTATCAATTTCCTGTGTATCTTCCTAGCAACATTTTCTCCAATAAAAGCAAAATGAATGCACATTGGGCTTTCATGAGCATACTATTCAAAAATCTAGGTCCTATCTGTCTAAATATAACTACATTTTATTTATAAAGTTGAGTGCTTATGCACATGGGTGTCATTTTTCCATGAACAATTATTATATGTTTCCCTTTTCAACATATTTTTGTATTTTTATTAATAGTTATGCATATAGACACATATTACATTTAGACTAATAATATGCACCATAGAGTTCTCCATTGAACCTGTACCTCCTGACAAATACCAGGACACCTGAAATCCTTGTCCTTTAATAATAGGGATTGGCTAAGGAAACTCATTCTCTACCAAACTCAACTATGCAATACAGAAAGCATTTACACAAATGTACGATTTCCACATCAAAGGGTATATAGGTCATGCTTGAGCTAATCACAGAACTAAAGTTATATTCCCAAAGGCAATAACTGATTTATCCTTAGAAATGGTAACAGTTATATTAAGTATATACACTTTTGTCAGCAAAGGGGGCTTGTGTGTGTTTTATTTCATAATCTTTACTGTTCACTATCCATGTGTAAGAGTGACTCATGATGACTGTATTGTGGAAATCAAATCAAATCTTTTCTCTACTTCTTTCCTGAGCTGTTGGTCTTTGTCTGTCTTCTCGGTTTTCTTATGAATTATTTATTTTTATAGATGAAGGTCCTCTCTCTGTAATAGGAACTTGTTGATTGGTTACTTTTGCTATGAGAAATTTTTAAAGGCACTTGAACTCATCCACAAAACGACAGCCTACAGAATGAGAAAAGATCTTCACTAAACCCACATCAGACAGAGGTCTAATCTCCAAAATATACAAAGAACTCAAAAAATTGGTCATCAAAAGAGCACATAATCCAAATAAAAAAAATGGAGTACAGACCTAAATAGAGAACTCTCAACAGAGGAATCTAAAATTACTGAAAGAAACTTAAGGAAATGTTCAACATCCTTTGTCATCAGAGAAATGCAAATTAAAATAACTCTGAGATCCCATCTTATACCTGTAAGAATGGCCAAGATCAAAAACACTGATGTCAACTTATGCTGAAGAGGTTGTGGGGAAAAGGGAACACTTCTCACTGCTGGTGGGAATGCAAGCTGGTACAGCGCCGTTGGATGTCAGTGTGACGATTTCTCAGAAAATTAGGAAACAACCTTCCCAGTAATACCACTTTGGGGTATATATCCAAAGGATGCTCAATCGTGCCACAAGGACATGTGCTCAACTATGTTCATAGCAGCATGTTGTCATAGCCAGAACCTGGAAACAACCTAAATGACCTTTGACCAAAGAATTGATGAGGAAAATGTGTTACATTTACACAATGGAGTACTACATAGCAGAAAAAATAACATCTTGAATTTTGCAGGAAAATGGATGGAACTAGAAAACATTATTTTGAGTGAGGTAACCCAGACACAGAAAGACAATTATCACATATACTCACTCATAGGTGGTTTTTTAAACATAAAGCAAGAAAACCAGCCTACAAAACACAATCCCAGAGAACTTAGGCAACAATCAAGACAGTAAGAGAGACTTACATATATCAAATCTACACGGAAAGTAGAAAAAGATAAGATATCCTGAGAAAATTGGGAGCATGGGGACCTTAGGAGAGAGTTGATGAGGGGGAGAGGCAGGGAGGGAAGCAGAGAGAAATGTAGAGCTCAATAAAAATCAATAAAAAAATTTTCAAGAGTTCCTAAATTTCTAGTCACAGTTGTAAGGCCCAGAGTATGATGAACAACTTGGTTTTAAGTGCACACTTTGTGATCCATCCAAGGAAAAACAATATTAGACATGTGACATTATTAAGAAGCAGAACCATGGAGAAAATCTTTATCTCATTAATGACTAATTTATTACCAACAATATTTGGATCATTTATCATTTCTATACTTCAATAAAGACAAACATTATTTCTTTCTTTCCACTAGATGACTGAAATTTCTGGAACATTTTTTATTTTGACAGCATTTCCATTGCTTTATAATCATATATGCAATAAATAGTTGGTATGAAAACCTGAAATTAAGATTGATTGAATCAACTTAAAATCATTAGACATCCTGGCCACAATTCTTTACTATGTGTATCTTTTCAGTATTGTATTCTTATGTATTTATGTGCAACATTTCATCAAAACTTGCATTTGATTCTGCAAACTTCACATCTAACATTCATCATATGAAAATAAACTCCTCTATGTGGATGAACCATAGTGAAAACATAATTAGAAAAATGAAAAAAAGGGTTGACAACATTCAAACACCTGAAAAAAGGAAGCTTGCCTAATTCCATTGTCCTTAACCTTAGCGTTATTAGACTTCTGCCTTCCATGGCAAATGCACTGTACAAGAAAAATGATGTGTCTAATTTTCTAAATTATTGATGATACAAACATGCACGACCAATTACATTTCCATCTCACTTCCTTTCTAAAACTAACAAAGGGTTAAGATAACTGCCAATGACTATACGTCTGGGAACAATGATTCGAGCCAATACTCTTTTTCTGTATCCATTAATATTCCTAGTCACCTAATGCTTATAATAATATTGATGGTTTTAATTTTCATAACAATTAAAATTATTTCAAAATGTTCTTATAAAATATACAGTTGTGCCGGGCTGTGGTGGCGCACGCCTTTAATCCCAGCACTCGGGAGGCAGAGGCAGGCGGATCTCTGTGAGTTCGAGGCCAGCCTGGTCTACAAGAGCTAGGTCCAGGACAGGCTCTAAAAAAGCTGCAGAGAAACCCTGTCTTGAAATACAAAACAAAAAAAAAAAAAAAGGGGAAAAAAATACAGTTGTGTTTTTGCATTGTTTTCTCTGATTTCTTAGGAATTTTTTAATGTGTGTCAATTTAAGAGATGAATTAATGCTTATTGATAAACTGCTCTTGAAGTAATTGGTATGAACGAACCAGAGAACAACACATGCTCATCTGCCACAGCCACGCCGACTCCATTAGTATTATCAAACTCGTAGCTCTGCTACTCTCAAAAAAGACATTATAATTTGCATGTTTACATTACTGTCAATAATTTTAAAAATTAACTAAAACCTTGATTGTTTGAAATTCTGTAAACACATAACTATGAACATGGATATGGATAGGTTCATAGTAGGAAAGAACCTAATCACTGTCTACTTGGTTTTTTGAGACAGCAAAATTAGTAAAATTCACACTATGACATTCTTTCTTCCTTAGGGATAAGAATACTCAAGTGTTAATGTGCAGAATAACCACTCTGCATTCCTAAGGTCTTGAAGAACACATTGGATAGCACAGCATGGAATACAATTAACAAAGAGGCAAGTATAGTGCTGGCTGCACTCCCAATAACCCATGACAGTTAAACATATACTGCCATCAATTTGCCCAACTCTAAAAGGCACAACTCCAATGTGTATTTCATATTCTGAGTTTGGTTGCTTTATATGCCATTATTGCAAATATTACAGATTTCCCTCTATAAATTTACCTCCAACTTTAAAAGAATCAAGTGTGTTAAAGGTTTATGGCAGGTGGGGGACCAGATAGGCAAAGGGTCAGGGAAAAGATTACTAGTGGTATTCAAGATAAAAAAGAGTCAGTCACAAAGATTTCAAAGCAGAATCACCAGGGTTTTTGAGGTGACCTAGTGGGCAAAGGGACTTGATGCCAAGCATGACAACCAGAGTTTGACCCATGGAACCCACATGATGGAAAGAGAGAACTACTTTCAGCTAAATTAGCTAGCTGTGTGGTGAGGTCCACATATGCACCATGATTCACAAGCATCATGGCACATATGACACACACATATATACGTGCCTATAAACACACACCTCCCTGCAAATAAATACCTAAACATATGAATGCAAAAAAATGTTTTTAAACAAAATTGGAAAAGAAATAAGGACCTAATAGATAAAAAGTATTGACATACGCTGGAGAATCCTACATCTAATTTTCAGTCATCAAAGCTATCATACCTAGCATAAGTAGGTATATCTGTGATAATGCTCTAAACTTTGTAGTTTATAAAGCTTAAACACATGCATGCATGATGTGCGTGTGTGCACACATTCTCTCTCTTGCTCCCTCATACAAATGCATGCACACACACACACGCACACACACACGCACACACAGCAAAGATAGCCTTACAGGTACCTCTCAAGATGTGCAGTTTGAAATAAGTTTTATTTTCAGGATATTTCCCACTAGATGTAATCTAAACAGCACCCACTGAATGAAGTAAGGGATCGGGCTGAACACAATAAAAACTGAAACAATCTGCAGCACTTGATGGCCACGGAAGAAGACAGTGCACAGATTGGAAATCAAATTGAACGCAAAAACATAGAGACAGCATGTTTGCACACAGCTTCTTAAACAGGATGCTTCCCATGTCCGCACTGAATGAATTTGAGAGTACACTTCTACTGAGATTTAGCAGGGACCAAGAATAGGATATTTGGCTGTTTCTAGATAATTATGCACAAACCAATCATCGGATTATTTTATTTAGTTTAAACAAATTACTAGGTTAATATCAAAACTAGAAACAGGTTTTGAAATTTGAACAGGGAAAGGATTGGCAGACCTTATTCCTTCAGTATTCCCTGAGCATTTGAGTTTGGCACATTTTACATTTAAAAAATTATTGTAGTTGAGGGGGTTGAGGGAGACTCACACCACAGCATGGATTGGGAGGCCAAGGGGGAACTTACAGGAGTAGGTTTTCTGCTTTCCCTGTGTAAGAAGACGCCATAATCAAACTGAAGTCAACACACTCGGTGGCAGGCACCTTTAATCACAGAGCCATCTCACTGATATTGCTTTGTATATTTTAACTTATTAAAAGATATAGTCAATGTATTAAACATATACTTAGTACCACCTTTATGTCAGGTGCTTTAAACACACATGTAAATAGAACAAAGACAACACCTCGTGAAGAAATGAGTTAATAGGGCCATCAGATGAGTGATCGTTTATACTCTTCCTATCCATCTACCATAAAAAGGGTCCTGAATTCCATTAGAACACGGGACTACAATGGATACATCTTCAGGGAAAAACAACATCTGAATTTCATCCAAGTGTCTTCCTGTTACATATAATGAACCTGTAACATTCTGTACATATCATCTGGTGCACATACACATGTCTTTCTAAGACAATTGTTAAAATGTGGACTCCCAGACTCTCTGATATTCAAGCAATAAACACTAATTTCTTGATACTAAAAAAAAGAAACATAAATTTTGCTTATCCTGATGGTATGAAACCAATGGCCCCCAAACTCCCCGTGCAAAAGAAATAAGAATACAGAACATTGTTCGACAGGGATCTTACATGCATTGCTGCCGCACAGTCACGGTAAACAAAAGTATCAGATTTATTATTAATTGAAATAATTGTAGCTCTCAAGAACACACCATCTATAAAAAAAAACCTCTGTACCAAAGGCTCAGGGAGCATCATGGAAGAGGAGGCAGAAAGGTTGTAAGAATCAGATGAACAGGATGTCTGCTGTAACCATGAAGTCTCAAGAACATGCTTTCATGAGCAAAATCTAAGAAATAACACCAACAACTAATACACCAACAGGGACAGAAAAAATATCACAAAGACCCACCAATTGATGAAGTGCTACAGGCAATTATGACCATCCCTGAGAGGTTGTTTAATTCCAAGTATTCATCTCTAAACACACATATGAGAGAGACTGAAGGTGCTTAGCAAGTGGTATTTATAAATATGCATATGTGTATGTGTGTGGTAAATGCACACACAAACATGGAACAATAATAGTTAAAGAATAAAAAGCAATGAAAATGAAAAGGAGGGGAATCTGGACATGAGGGCAGGCAGAAAGAAAAGAGGGAAAGGAAAACGATGTTAATAAAGTGCTCACATTTAAAATACTCAAAAAATAATGTACAGTAATTAAAAATACATAAACTTCTATACCTGCACCTTTGAGCACATCATTTTTGTTCCAAAATTTAGGAACAAAGTCACTTGGCTGGATGCTGAATAAGCAATGGTGATTTTGAAGAAAAGCAATTGAAAGATAAAGCTACACAGTAAGCGTGGGTTTTTTTTTTTTCAAGAAAAATATTTTCTGTCAAAATGCCTAAAAATATAGAAATTATAAATTATGGAAAAGTTTCTAACTTGCTCTTTCCTGATATTACAGAAATACGCATGGGTAAAGATGCATAAAAATGCAGCTTCACAGAAGACGAAAGTTGCCGGCATTCCTTCACATGGTTTCATGCTCCACATGTTGTCACCATTCCTTCACATGTGACATGTTCCACATTGCCACTGCACGTGAAAAAGCTACCATCTGTGAAGCTTCAGTACAGTCCCCAAAATAATCATAAATATCTGAGAAGATTATTAAGATACTTCTTTTTCTGTCAGGAACACAGCAGAGTGGGACCAGATTCTCATGCTAGATGGGCACACATGCTAGAGGAGACACATCATGGCAAACTGGATGAGCTAGCAGATGTGAGAACTAAATGTTTCAATTTAAGGTAAATTTTAAGAGATTCTGCAAAATAGAAATAATATCAGGTGCTTTTTTTAGTAAACTTTTGCTTCAGAATAATCGCTCCTTCTCATAAAGAGGCATTTATGACTGCATTAAAAAGTTTATTTCATTCTTTCTAGACACAGTAACTATTTTCAAACTGCCTCAAATCTAGTGTGTGATGCTAGCCAACAGCAAAGTATGAAACTGGTGTCAGCAAAGGTTCTTGGGAGTTCTTTCCAATTTTTCAGATTCTGAAGTTCTGAAATGATCCAAATAGCTCAGGTATAAAGTACATTCCAGTGCATTCCAGCTTGAACATGGAACTCGAGGTTTAGGATGGATACATCTTCAACGTTTAAATTATAAAATAGAAAAAAGAAGAAAGGGAAGAAAGAAAGAGAGAGAGGGAGGAGAGAAAGGGAAAGAGAGAAGGAGGGAGGGAGGGAGGAAGGGAGGGAGGGAGGGAGGGAGGGAGGGAGGAAGGAAGGAAGGAAGGAAGGAAGGAAGGAAGGAAGGAAGGAAGGAAGGAAGGAAGGAAGGAAAATTCCTAGATAGTTCACTTTAAGCAGTGACAGAAAATGTTTCTTTTCGAGAGAGCCTTCAATTTCTGGAAACCGGAATTTTAAATGTTCTGATGGCCAAGAAGCATTTCTAAGGCCTTAAATCCATACTCTAGCTCACTGCAGCCTCCGCTGATTCTTCTATATAGACACAAAGTCCCAGATAACATTTAAATATCTTTCTTCTGTGAAGACAGGGAAGTAAAAGTTGCTCTCTTTTTTTTTTCTTTTGGTAAACTGATTTTATTGAGCTATACATTTTTCTCTGCTCCCCTCCCTTCCTCTCCTCTCCCTTTCTACCCTCTCCCATGCTCCCAATTTACTCAAGAGATCTTGTCTTTTTCTACTTCCCATGTAGATTAGATCCATGTATGTCTCTCTCTTAGGGTCCTCACTGCTATGTAGGTTCTTTGGGATTGTGATTTGTAAGCTGATTTTCTTTGCTTTATGTCTAAAAACCACTTATAAGTGAGTACATATGGTATTTGTCTTTCTGGGTCTGGATTACCTCACTCAATATGATGTTTTCTCGATTCATCCATTTGCCTGCAAATTTCAAAATGGCATTATGTAGTACTTCATTTTGTAAATGTACCACATTTTCCTTATCCACTCTTCAATCAAGGGGCATTTAGGTTGTTTTTAGGCTACAGATATGACAAACAATGCTGCTATGCACATAGTTGAGGACATGTCCCTTTGGTAAGATTGAGCATCCTTTGGATATATACCCAAAGTGGTATTGCTGGGTCTTGAGGATCCTAATTTTCTGAGAAATCTCCATACTGATATCCAAAGGAGTTGCACCAGCTTGCATTCCCACCAGCAATGCAGGAGGGTTCCCTTTACCCCACAACCTCTGCTCCATAAGTTGTCATCAGTGTTTTTGACTTTGCCATTCTTACAGGTGTCAGATGGAATCTCAGAGTTGTTTTGATTTGCATTTATCTATGGCTAAGGATGTTGAGGATTTCCTTAAGTTTCTTTCAGCCATTTTAAATTCCTCTGTGGACACAAAATTGCTTCTTAATGTAGATGGAGGTTTCTGTCCCACCCAGTCCCACAGCTTTTCAGATCCAAATAAACCCACAGGGGCTTATATGAATTATAAACTGTTTGGTCTACTGCTAAAGCATATTACTAACTAGCTCTTACAACGTAAATTAACCCATAATTCTTGTCTATGTCTAGCCACATGCTGTGGTACCTTATCTCAGTAAGGCATTCTCATCTTGCTTCCTGTGACTGCTTGCGACTATGTCTCTGCCTTTCCACTTTCCAGAATTCTACTAGTCTCATTGCTCTGCCTGGCTACTGGACAATCAGTGTTTTATTAAACCAATATGAGTGACAAATATTTACAGTGTACATGAGCATTATCCCACAGCATCTTAACGTCCCCAACTCAATCAGCACAGCTCACTAGCATTCAAAAGCACTGGACAAGTTTCTCCCACCTGTCCCTGGCAACATAATACACACTCATATTTGCTCTCTTTTGGCATCTTTGCACAATTTGCACAACTTGCTCTTTTTGCAATATATAGAGGTACACATATATTCTAATTGTAGACACACACACACAAACACACACACACATACACACTGTTTTTTCCTAAACAGAACATTAAAGACATATACTCAGAATGATTTTTGTTCAGCTAAAATCTCGCCAATGACATGGGAATTTAAATCAATTTAAATATTTGCACAAGACAGAAAAATGAACAATAAAATGTCAATGGTGGCTGTATCGTTAGGAAGGTGGCTACAAAGGAGGATGGGAAAAAAATAGACAGCTTTGCCTTTTAACCTCTTTATCTTACTGTGTTTCAATTGATAAGAGAGAATCACTTTGTAATCTAAGAAAATCCAAAGACAGAAACATGAAATGAAGCTTTGCATCTCTCCTTTGCACTTAGTTACTAATTACAAGTTCTGTTATGTGTTCTATAGACCTAAGCAAACTTCCTTAGTCTGATTTATGCAACATTATTAGTCATATTGAATAAATAAATTGCAACCAAATTCTACAGAGGTCAATTTTACTTCAATGGAACATTACAGAGACCTGTAGTCATTATCCAAGAATTATTTAATTAATAATATTATCATAAAGTCTAAGGCACACTGATCTGGGAGTTCAAATCACTTTCTATCATCCCTACATATTACCATAAAAAGACTCCCAGGAGTGGGCTTATTAAAAAGGATTTTTTGGAGTTTTATTGACTTTGTATGATAGTATTCAAATATTTTCAATCAGTTCTAATCTTGGGATAATTCTATGCCATGCTGTAAAGGATGAGCTCTAAGCATAGTAAGGATAAGTTGAAACCAGTATGTTCTTAGGAACTCATAAAGGATCTGAGACAGCTGTAATGAGGCATTTAGAAATATGCATCCAACAATGATACTATGATCAAGAATATAGCACACATAGTAAGGGTCCCAATATATACTGATAGAACACCAAAACTCTTATCAAGTCAGCAACCTTTTAGTCGCAATAGTCATAACTGCTTATAATATTAAAGACAATTAATTGCTATAAGGTGTAATCCATAAGCAATAAACTATACAATACAGAATAAGTTTGTGATAGGCTGTTTCACAAGGTGTAAGAGCACTAAGAGATATCCTATAACACAGACATCTGATGATGTACTCTTCAAACATGTCCCAATGACAAGTGACACATGAATGTGTTTTAAGCACCCACTAAAATATTTGGTAAAGAACATGTGTGCATTAAGCATGCAAACAATGACCTTTTCAAAATAACAATGAAGTCTGCATTAGAAGTCAAACTTTTAAAGAAGAATGGATAGGTATATATGTCTTATAAGCCCCACTACATGGATATAATGACTACCAATTCATGACCTGCAATAGCTGCTGTTCATGAGGTTGGAGTCTGGTTTGGCACTGTGCCACAAGGAACCTAATTCTGCTCCAAATAAATCAACTATTTGAGCCCATTAATCGATATGGTCTCTTGACCACATTCACATTAGAAGACTCCAAGGTCATTTTACAAAATGCTGGTTGTTTTCTGCTTTCCTTTTAATAGTGATAAGTATTTCTCTTTCATACTTGTTTAATTTTATTCCAATGTTTGCTAAGCTTCAGTGATCCTAAAGAATAGTAGCCATTGTGAGCTAACAGACACATCCTCTTGTCTGCATAGTTGCATTGTGCTTTCCTAACAAGGTTCAATATGATTTTTACAGAAGCACACACAAAAAGAGAAAAGCACTGCCCTGGATACCAACTTCTAACGCAAGGGCATCAGAAGGAACACAGTAAGATGTATATGTTAAAGAGCAATAAAGGTGTACTACATAGTCAAAAGAATCAATGGATTATTGCCATAACAAAGATTAATATTTAGAGTAATAGCATTCTATGTTCAGCAGATGTGAAAGACTGACTATACTGTATATTCAAAGACATGCTACAAAATTTCTAATTTTCAGTTGTATCAAATCCTATATTTTAAGCTTAAAAATTATTGATTAATAATACATGGTATATGTCAAATATCTAAAAAACTATGAACAGATATATGTGCATATACCCTATATGCATGAGTACATACATATTACATATATATGTATGTAGGATATTTTGTATATGGAGCACTGTTTTCATTTTATAGTTTCTTCTCTGAAAATGTCCATTGGGAAGTCTCTTTAACATTATTTTTCCATTTTGTTCTGAAAATTAAACCTGTTCCAACTATGGTCCATGTATTGACTATGCAGCTATATATAAGGAAACCAAAATAAAATAATAGCCCAAGCCTTTAAATATGGAAATCCATACTGATATATCATATACCACCAATGGTTTACACTAGCTCTTCTAAACGTTCCTGGGGAAATTTAGGCAGTCCTAACTTGTTTCCTTTACTTTTACACTTTTGTTTAATTAGTCCCATTCTAGTCTCCAATCTAACAAAGAGAAGGCTATTTGCACAGAACTCTGGGGTAAAGCCTTGCATTTCTCAACCACAATACCTTGGTTTCTTCTCACAGAGTGGCCTACTTCCCCTAAACTGGAGTTCCTTTCTCTTTGCCCAGGGAAATATACAGAACAGAAACCAAGCCTCAGGTAAAGCAGAGTGTCTTTGAAATCCAAGCATGGGGATTTGGGGGAAGCATACAGTTTCACCCTCAGAGATTTCATCAGCAAAACATGGCTTAGGATCCATCCAGAGAAAACACACATGACCCGGAAGATAAGGGTCACCTGGGACCACCAGCAAAGAATCATGCAGATCTTTGTGTTCTGACTGGTGGGAGATGCTCCTCACAAAAAGATGCCTCTACCTTTCAATTTTTAACTTTCTTCCCCCATCAGGTTTCTATTAGAATCATAAAATTCCCATTCCTTACTTTGGACATTATCCATTTTATTAGGCACTTTCATGCTTGAGATCTTATTCAGTGTCTGAGGTTTCAAAAAATCTAATGTATTTCATATCCTCTAAATTTTTGTGAGCATGCTCAACATTTAAAATAAAACTTTATAGCCAAGTCTCAAAGATGTAACAGTGGCATATTATACTTCTGAGCACACAGGCGTGAGACCTCTTCCTCCACAGCGAGTCTGGTGAAGATGATGCTTACTTTCCTGAATGAAATTCATTCTGGAAAATGAACTAGAAATGACATGACAACCAGCCTGCTGGCCTTGAGAATGGTATCTGAAAGTTCTCAAAGCCAAATGCAGCAGAATTCTCACTTGTTGAAAAGATTTGCATGGCAAGAAAGGACTTTCTACCAGGAGCTTTTTTCCTGGGTCCTTTGGAAAAGCATCCCGTTTTCCCATCAGGCATTCCTTGCTCATATTTCTGCTATTATTGTGTTTGCCACTTTCTCTTTCGATGCAAGCAGAGGAGGTCATGGAAAATTCCTGAAGAAACTCATTAAGTGAAGCCACAGCAGGTCAGGAACAAACGCAGACATGAAATGCAAAGAGCATTGGCCGTTACAATCAAATGTGATTAGATTACAAACCCTCTTTTCAGCTTACACATAGGGGGGGGAAATGTTTATTTTTCAGTAAATATCTATGATTTACAAAACAGAAAAGTTAATATATAGATTAAGCTCTGCCATCTCTGAAACATTAAAGGTAATTGAGTTGGCTCCTTAATCTTCTTGGCATTTACCACTACAAACCCATTAAACAATAGACTAAGAGCATACACAGATTACCATTTTCTGCACACAAGTGCACTTACAGAGGCATCCATTCTTTCCTAGCATGTCAGACACTCACAGAACGAGGGGATCAGTTCACATTTCCTAAACTTTGCTTTTGTTAAACAACATTTTCTACATGCTAATGATATCATGATTTGCCCCAAATGGCATACACCTCTTCGCTCCCCATTTCACACCTTTATGCTACTGAAAGATAAAATATAAATGGTTTTGAAACTTCAGAGTGTGAAATAACCATTCAGAAAAGCAAAAGTCAGTGCATAGTAAACCTCTTTATGAGACTGTGGTACTTGGAGATGAATTCTAAGTGGGGAAGTGTAGATTGCTTTGATTTAGAAAATTGGTACCATTAAACAGTTTACAAAGCGCCTACTGTTTCTGCATCATTATCTTCAGTGTGTCACAGTCAGCATTTTCACAATATTTAAAGCACTCCCAACGTCCTCATAAATAACGTTTATATGCCTGCACAGCAACTCGGTACTATAGGTAACAACAGTATGATTGTCTGAACCAAACTGCATGAACCGGGAATAATGATGGACAAGGGGCAAGAACGTCTCCAGGCAGAAGCAAAACCAGGCCACCTTAGCAACATATTTGACTCAATACTCAAAGCTACTGTGTTACCTAGGATGTAGCAAACAGGTCAGGGAGCAAGCTGGGACTCCTGGGCAAAGTAGCATCTTGTTGCCATGCAACTATTTAGTATAAGCAGGTGACCCATGGCCTGGCACTGCCATTTATTCTCCTTTGGCTGTTTTACAATGGAAGAGGCCTCTTCAATTCCTACAGACAACCTAACTTACAACTATCATTTTATTTTTTCCACCTGTTCTGATCCCAACAGGGACACGTCACCAGAATCAAGGGCGCTAGTAGACACTGGCCAAGGTCTTCTGTGAAATCCTCAGTGCTGGTCTGAAAATTTGACATAAGGTTAAGATGAAACCTTACTGAATTCCATGTATACTTTAATAACTTTCAGGTGGAAAAATTATAAAAGCCTGTCCATTCAGTAAAATTATAAAACAAATACAAATTTCTGTGCATCGAAAACAAAGACTCATCCAGATTCATCTCCTTATTACTGAGGAATTAAAAAATGATGGAACCAAGACCGCAGTTGTTATGCTTGGAAGCGTGGAACGCACTGAGCCACAGGGGAAAGGGGACTCTTCCGGCAAAGAAGATTTTTTTAATTTGTCCACAGAAAACACAATTCTCCAAGCACCATACATGTCAAAGCTTAATATATTAAAGAATAAAATGGCAAGAAGGGACATGGCTCTTAAAAAGGGGATACACTGTTTTAATCCTTAAAAATAAGCCAAAAATCATTCAAGAAATTCAAAGGGGACTGAAGAGTGCAAAGAGAGTGTTCATGAGACATGCTCTGAAACATTGGGGTATAAAGGAAGCCATCATTGGCCTACCCAGATGAACAAAGATTGAGATAATATGGTGACCTCAAGAAATTTGGAGGCACTAGCTAACAACAACTGTTATACTTGTAGAAGGTAACCTGGGGTCCAGCATCAAAATCCTTCACAAGTGCAACCTCTCACCTAGTAATCATACTTCTAAGGGCTGTTCCGAGAAACCCATCTATTTGGCAATGAAAAGCAGGCAGGCTGAACACTGTAGAGTAGAAAAAAATATGGAAATGTTACACATATCAAGTTATAGAACCCTGAACAAATAGATTATAATTTTAATTGAACCTACACATTTAATGATGATGATGACCAGGCATACAGAATCAATTTAGGGGAAAGGACATCATGTGTTGCAATGCTCTCAAACAGCCACAAAAACTAAGGTATATTGTGAGCACTCGCTGGAGCACACGCGATGTACGGATGGATTTCATTTTCCTCTCCTCAGCCCACCTTCTTCTGGGTTCTAGGCTCCTAGACATGGATCTCTGTGGTGTCTTCCTCTCTCATGCCTTGTGAGGAGTGCACCAGCTTGTCATGCATTAACTTTTTTTTTATCTCATGTAAACATAGAGGTAAAATGATAATGATTAGAGAATCAGGTCAGACTACTCCAGTTGATGTGAATTTTTAGGAGAAATTGATAAAAAATACTCAGAGGTCACCCCAGTATGTAACGGATGCAGAGAGAAGAAACCAGGACATCTCAGGGGTGAACTACCACTTCTCACCCACACTCTTTTCATACACGAAGAAACAAAAGATCTTTTGTGACATGTTATGTAACTTACTTCCTAGGAAGATAAGAATAAAGGTCTCAGCCGGGCGGTGGTGGCGCACGCCTTTAATCCCAGCACTCGGGAGGCAGAGGCAGGCGGATCTCTGTGAGTTCGAGACCAGCCTGGTCTACAAGAGCTAGATCCAGGACAGGCTCCAAAGCCGCAGAGAAACCCTGTCTCGAAAAACCAAAAAAGAATAAAGGTCTCCTCATCATAGGGAGGGACCAACAAAAGACCAAAGCAAGGACACCACCCGAGTCCAACTGGATGAACCAATAAGGTTTACTGTGTTTATTTATAGGACTGAGGGTCAGTGGTTACTTACTTGTAGGAGAAGAAACGACTCAGACAGCTTTATCACCAAAGCACACCCCAGCATGGGTGACAGCTCATGAAAACTGGAAATCTGAAGCATTCTGCATGGCCTGCAGGCATCACACAAAAGGTTGGCAATTCTTTCCAGGAAGCTCTATGGCTCTGAGTCTTTTCCTCGCAGCCCAGCTGGCTGTTCTGAGATGTCTCTAAGCAGTGCTTATATCTCACACGATCTTTTTTTTGAATTTTGAATTGATTTTATTGAGCTATACATTTTTCTCTGCTCCCCTCCCTACCTCTCCCATCCCTTTCTATCCTCTCGCATGGTCCCATGCTCCCAATATACTCAGGAGATCTTGTTGTTTTCTATCTCCCATGTAGATTAGATCCATGTATTAAATCTCTCTTAGGGTCCTTGTTGTTGTCTAGGTTCTCTGGGATTGTGAATTGTAGGCTGGTTTTCTTTGATTTATGTCTAAAAGCCACTTATGAGTTAGTGCATATGATATTTGTCTTTCTGGGTCTGAGTTACCTCACTCAACATGTTTTCTAGATCCATCCATTTGCCTGCGAATCTCAAGATGTCATTATTTTTTCTGTGTGTAATACTCTATTGTATAAATGTACCACATTTTCTTTATCCATTCTTCAGTCAAGGGGCATTTAGGTTGTTTCCAGGTTCTGGCTATGACAAACAATGCTGCTATGAACATGGTTGAGCACAAGTACTTGTACGATTTAGCATCTTTTGGGTATATACCCCAAAGTGGTATTGCTGGGTCTTGAGGTAGGTTGTTTTCTTATTTTCTGAGAAATCGCCATACTGATATCCAAAGGAGCTATACCAGCTTGCACTCCCACCAGCAATGCAGAAGTGTTCTCTTTACCCCACAACCTCTGCAGCATAAGTTGTCATCAGTGTTTTTGATCTTGGCCATTCTTACAGGTGAAAGATGGAATCTCAGAGTTGTTTTGATTTGCATTTCTCTGATGGCTGAGGATGTTAAATATTCCCTTAAGCGTCTTTCAGCCATTTTAGATTCCTCTGTTGAGAGTTCTCTGTTTAGGTCTGTTCCCCATTTTTCTTTACTGGATTACTTTTCCTTTGATGACCAGTTTCTTGAATACATAGTATATTTTGGAGAACAGTACTCTTTCTGATGTGGGTTGGTGAAGATCTTTTCCCATTCTGTAGGTTGCTGTTTTGTCTTGTTGACTGGGTCCTTTGCTTTACAGAAGTCTCTCAGATTCAGGAAGTCACATTTATTAATTGTTGCTCTCAGTGTCTGTGCTACTGAGGTAATTATTTAGGAAGTGGTCTTCTGTGCCAATGTGTTCAAATGTACCTCCCACTTTCTTTTCTAGGAGGTTCAGTGTGGCTGGCTTTGCATTGAGGTCTTTGATCCATTTGACCTTGAGTTTCATGCATGATGATAGATATGGGTCTATTTTCTTTCTTCTACATGTTGATATACAAGTATGCCAACACCATTTGTTGAATATGCTTTTTTCCATTTTATATCTTTTGCTTCTTTTGTCAAAAATCAAGTGTTTATAGGTAGGTGGATTAATATCTGGGTCTTTGATTTGGTTCCATTAGTCCTTCTGTTTGTTTTTATGCCAAATACTAAGCTGTTTTCAATACTGTACTCTGTAGTAGAGTTTGAAGTCAGGGATTGTGATGCCTCCAGAAGTTCCTTTACTGTACAGGATTGTTTGGGCTATCCTGTTTTTTTCCCCTTCCATATGAAGTTGAGTACCGTTCTTTGGAGGTCTGTGAATAATTTTGATAGGCATTGCATGAAATCTGTAGGTTGCTTTTGGTATGATTGCCATTTTTACTATGTTAATTCTACCTACCCAAGAGCATAGGAAATCTTTCCATTTTTTTTTTCTTCAAAGATTTAAAGTTCTTGTCATACAGGTCTTCCACTTGTTTGGTTAGAGAGTTACTCCAAGATATTTTATGCTATTTGTGGCTATTGTAAAGGGTGATGTTTCTATGATTTCTTTCTCAGTCAATTTATCATCTGTGTAAGGAGGACTATTGATTTTTTTTTTTAGTTAAGCTTGTATCCTGCTACATTACTGAAAGTGGTTATGAGTTATAAAATAAAAGTTCCTTGATAGAATTTTTAGGGTCACTTATGTAAACTATCATGTTATCAGCAAATAGTAAGAGTTTGATTTCTTCTTTTTCAGTTTGTATTCCTTTGATCTCCTTTTGTTGTCTTATTGCCCTAGCTAGAACCTCAAGATCTATGTTGAATAGATATGGAGTGGACAACCCTGTCTTGGTCCTGATTTCATTGGGATCGCTGTGAGTTTCTCTCAATTTAGTTTGATGTTTCCTGTTGACTTGCCATATATTGCCTTAATTATGTTTAGGTATATTCCTTTTATCCCTGCTCTCTCCAATACCTTTATCATGAAGGGATGTTGTATTTTGTTGAAGGCTTTTTGACCATCTAATGAGATAATCATGTGGTTTTTATTTTTCCATTTGTTGAGGACAGAGTGGCTACATTTTCATGGACTTGCTGAATCTACCGAGTTGTGGACTTCCTGAGTTTAGTGGAACTTCCTGGCATTACAAGATGTTTCAACTCCTGTAGGATACACTGTCTTCTTAAGGAGATTTCCACCATGATGGAACCTGAGAAAGATGCTATACAGCAGCTAGAATTTCCTTAACACAATACTGCTGTGGGTTACAGGAGACATATACTGTTATGTAATTTTATCACTAGATGTTTCATGATACTAGCCTACAGTGTTTGCATACTGGAATCGTGTGATTCTTCTATCATGAGCACCTAATGCTTACAAATATAAGTATACTTCACAAAGAAATATAAAAATCTGACCTTATAACATACAAACACAGAACACACACACACACACACACACACACACACACACACACACACATGCCTGCACACTTACTTTTACCAGTGGTATGCAAGACTTTAGTAGGGCAAATAATCAATCATTCTTTTCCATTCACTAGAGAAACCCATGACTCAGATTTACACGACTGGACTATGACTTGTCCCCCAAACTCCTATAGGGCTTTAATCACAGTGAGAGTTAATTGTGTCAAGTTGAATGGCTTTGGAATCAACTAAAAGGCAAAGCACTGGGGCACTCCTGCACATGATCACATTATTTGAAGTAGGAAGATCTACCTTAAAAATGAGCAGCACCTTCTACTGGTGCCCCAGACAAAAGGTGATGGACGAAGAGACATTTTTTTTTCTTTGCCCACTTGTTTTTACTCTCACTGACACATTCATCTATCCTGTTGCTGCTACTGCTGCTTTTCATCACTGATATTAGAGTCCAGCTTCTTTGAACTTTCAACATGGTCTAAAAGTTGGTGGCTGTTCAGCAACACACCAGGGCCTCAGTACACACACACACACACACACACACACACACGCACGCACGCACGCACGCACACGCACACGCACACGCACACAAACACACACAAGATAGAGGCACCCAGGATCATGAACTGAACAACTACCAGGTTCTCGGTCTCTCCAGTGTGAGATAGCCATTGTTGTACCACCCAGATGCTGTCATAGAAGCCAATCTAATACATCACATTTACAGCACATATTCGGTTATTAGATGAGTTCATCTAGAGAACCCAGACAAAAACAATTCACAAAGTCTTATATTAATGGTACTAAGACCATGGAAACTTAATATGATTATGGAGTTAAGATGTGAGGCTTTGAGGAAGTTATTAGATTAGATCTTTATGGTTGAACAACAATAATTAAATCCTGTTAGTTTTTCAAGGAAAACACACAGACACAGACACACAGAGAGACATACTCTTGACATGTTATGCTGTAACTCAAGGGGACATTTTCCTGAAATACAATATTGTCTTTCAATCTGGAATTCTGATCAGTATAAGTCAATCTCTTTTTTTAAATATAGCCAATATCAGATATTTTATTATAGTTACATAGGCTAATATAGTTTTCTTGTCTATATTATTAAGAAACACTACAAGACACCATAGGTGCAGAACAAAAAATGGAGAAGGGAAAAAAACCGGGGACTGTGGACCATAGGAACTATTCCTGCAGGTGACTTCTATAAGATGTTGTTCTATTTTCTTTGTACTATCCGTGTTTAGGAAAAACATACACTTCCCTTGACTCACTGCTCTAGATATTTTGGCATGCCTCTACCTCAAGTCTGGTATGCTCAAAGACAGCCATATCGGCTTTATTGCTTTGCAAATTTATTTTTTTGCAAATAATGTAGTGGCAGCTACATAGTGATGAAACCATATATCATTCTAAAAGACCCATTCTACCTGCCAATGTAACCATACATATCAAATCTATTGGAGGAAAATAACACTAACATCATCCAGTATGTCTGGGTATCATATGTAATGCCTTTAGGGTTTCAGTCTTACACCGGGTTTGAAGGTGATCTCATCTGGAATATTTGTTACTTGATTCTGAACTTAGCAATCAAAAAGAACACAACTGGGGGTAATAAAAACCCTTGCTGGTTATGGAATACAAAGCATGACCCCTTCTCCTTCGACTGTAGAGAAAGGAGGCAGGAAAGAAAAGCACTAGAGACAGACATACTAGACTACATCTACTGTGGCCTCTTACTAGAAACAGTTTGCATCTAAGTTTGCCACAGCAAAGATCCTCTAGCCATGGTCTCCAGACAGCAGCATCATTCTGCCTCACCCTACACCCACTGAACAAGAAACTCTGAATGTGGGCCTGGAATGGAACTAATCTGAAGCTCAGCGGGATTCTGGTACACAATGAAGAATGGAGCACATTCTCAGAATGCTGGTGTCAGACCACAGTTGGCATAAATGTAGCTTAGAGGTGATGCTAAACTATCATAGCATCTGAAGCTTACTTTGAAACAGAAAAGGAAACAACAGCTTTCTATATCCCACCCATGCAAAGACAGAAATCCAGAACAATGATAATCATAATTAGAGGGTTAGTGCCAATGGGTCAAGGTCCAGGAATCAGAGTGTTGACTGAGAGCCTTGGCATTTTCATAGGCTGAACATTAGCATCACACCAAGCAACTCAGTTCTAGAAGTCATCCTTATTTCTTAGAAACTGGCTTCACAAGTATGGATAACTATTTGTATGTGCGACACCTATGACAGTTCCAAGTCCATTCCAGTTATCTGAAAACTGAGCTCTCCACAGCATTTTATTTGATGATTGCTGTTTCCCTACACCACCACAGATGGCATTTACATCATCTTGCTAACAAGAAGGCAACATGGCCGACAATTTCAAAAACACATATTGCATGACTACTTCCTACAGATACTCCCTTCTTAGAGGGAAGCTCCTTACGTTTAAAGAAATAAACACAAAACTTGCAAGACTCTGAAAACCTTGGTAGGCAGAAGATTCCTCTGTGGTTCCAAAGTTAGATAAGCAGAGATAATGAGTGAGGGAAGAGACTCTCCATCAGTTAAGCTGTCTGAAAGCTGTGCAGGTAGCCCACGGATGCAGCTTTTGTGACTCATCATCCTTGTTGCTCTAAGCAACCTCTCACTCAACCCCTTGCGAGTACCTCCAAATCCACTGCTTTACTCAGCTCGACTTGGGTGGGATGGTTGCTTTGATGTGTTGTCAGTGCCCTACCTAGAAAGAAAAGACATTTTTTCATATGATCCCAGGAGAGGGAAATAAAGCACAAGGCTCATTATGAAATAACTCAATGGAGGGGGGCGATTCCGGCAAGAAGGCTTTTAAAAAAATGCAGGCTGGAATGATGGTTCAGCAATTAAGCTCTTGCATAGGTCCCAATATCAAGTACTGCCTGTTTCTCCAGCTTCAGGGGATGGGGTGCCTTTTTCTGGTTTCTGTGGGCACCTGCATACATGTAGCATATACACGAATACACAAACAAAAGTAAATCTGGAAACAAACAAAATCAGAAAATTATTGCTATATTTGTTCTCAGAGCAAGTTCAGAACTGCTTTGGACTCTAGGATCAGAGCAAAAGGTCTGAATTCCGACCTGGCTTACTAAATTTTAAATTATTTATATGGTTCCTGCCTGTGAGCTCTAGTGGGACCTACAAATTCCATGAAGAGTATGTTCAGACAGGAAATAAGCCGTGGAGAATCAATTCAGTGAATTAGTGTTAAGTTAAACTTTTCTGTGTGTTACAAGATTGACAGCAAACAGCACTGAGGACAGGAAAAGAAAAACTATATCCGAGAGTTTCAATGCTACAAAGGATGCCATTTAGTAATTGATATGTTTCCCTGCTCTACAAAATACAAAGGTATTGAAAAAAGAAAAACCTAGCTATTGCATAAAGCATCTCTATAAAATTATAATGCTTTTGACTAACAAAGCTGAATTAATTAAGAATGTCCCATTTCTAAAATATATTAGCTGGCTGCTGCTTGCTTCAGTATCAATTTCATTTACACAAAGTATGTGTCACTTCTATGGCCACCAGTTAATAAGATATTTGCTATTAGTTATTTCTCCTGTCAAGGATGTGTCTCTGCTGCCTAATTTACATAATTATTAAGCATCTTGGTTTTCTGAGTACTTGTACAAAGGTTATATCAAGATAACAAACTAAAGATGTTTCAAGATGTTCAAAGAGAAGAGGAAGTAGGGTCTATGACTGCCAGCATAGTAAATGACCAGTTTATTCCTTAAATTCAGCTTCTCGAAAGGCAAAAGCTCTTCCCTGTCCCCTATTTAAGTTTTCCTGCTAAATATGCTATTACTTGCAGAGACAACTGAGTGGCAAGACAACAAAGAAATAAGGCATATGAGTATGGCTCAGAGGTAGAGTGTTCACATGGATTGCCCAGGGTTCTAGGTTCAATCCCCAGCACAAGAAATAGAAAGGGAAAAGGTTAAAAATTAGAATTCATATAATTATAGCAAAAGACAATTATTTTAATTAATTTTTGCCATTCATTCCTCCTAGTGTGTATGCTTACACATTTTCTTATATTTCACAGTTTTGAATGTTTATAAACAGAATTCTAGATGATCATTTCGAATTATCCAAAAATGGTTTATATTTCACAAAATAGCTTTGCTTTGAGTGCTATATCTACTGAAAATGGAAGAAAAACATTGTGACTAAGAAGCAGCAACATTAATCATAGTAGGGAGATATCATAAGTAATCTCTATTGCAACATTCATTGGTCACTATCTTTCTCCATGTTAAGAGATCAACTTGTAAATTCAGGATGATTAGGACCATATATATTCATATTCATATTTTCCTAAATATAGTTTCTAATCTCAAGTAGGGAGAATCAAATAAATTTTTTGGACAAAATACTTCACACCTACCTAATGTGCATTTTAAGTTTTAGTGCCTGTCCAAGGGACTAAGACACCATAATAAAAAGCAACTTGGAGAAGAAAAGATTTATTTGGCTCAGATGTTGCAGAGCATCAAGGAAAGCCAACCTAGAACAAATGGAGGAACACTGCTTACTAGTTTGCTCCTGGCTGGTTGGCTCAGCTGTCTTTCTCCTACATCCAAGCTCACCTGCCTAGAGACAACACCATCAACAGTGTGCCCTGTATCAATTAGGAATGAAGAAAATGCCTTGCAGACAAATGACCATAGGCCAACCAGACATGGACATTTCTTCTGTTGAAGTTCCCTCTTTCCAGGTGACTCTAAGTTCATACTGAGTTGACAGCTGAAGCTACCTATGACATTATATCCCTTGTCAATTCTGACTCACAAATACAACACTTTAAACCGTAGCCTACCAGTTATAGAATTTACAATTTGAGGGAAGCTGCCTTTAAACTAGCAACTCACAGCCTGGCCTGAGAGAATCAGTTCTATCGGAACGTCTGTGCCGCAGTGGAAACACATTCCTAGTTAGAGAATCATGTGAGTTAACATAGGAAATGGCAAAACTAAATGACTCCGTGGATAAAAAAAATTGGGGGGAATCTAGTTTGAGTTTAAAACATCACAGTATCACGTTTTTATTTTTAATTGTTGCAGTTATGCTTTGTATGACACTGGGTGGTTCACAATTTTTCTGTGGAGCCCTGGTTGATCTCTAACGCATGATCCTTACCTCAGTCTTCTCAGTCTTGAGAGTGCATACATGTGCCGTCACACTTAACTACCTTAAAAGTGTGCTGCCACCATCAACACTATACTATCACTTTAATGTCGTTTGCATTCAGTAAATATTGTAAAGCAATGAGAAGCAAAGGCAAATTAATTTTTTTACTGTGTGCCAATCAATTTGGATAATGGAGAAGTGAAATAATATCCCAAACACAAATGATGAATAATTTATACCCCTGACAGTAATAACTTAAATATAATTACCAATTTGCAAATTTTGAAATTAAATCAACAACAGACTTTCTTTGGCTATCGGATTTGGTTTTTGTTTTTCTTTGTTCTTTCCTTTGAAAAGGCAAAATTAGAGTCTCAAATAAATATATTTGTGCAAAATGAGGCTTATAGTTTTTCTAAGAAAGATGACTAGAAGTTGGGTTTGTTTGAGCAAAAGCATTCCAGCAACTTACCAAAGGGAGCAAAATTCAATGCATGCTTTGTACCGACACAGAATGCTAAGAGGCATTGCCCATGGATAGGGCATACTCTTTTAACTCTAAAGAAAAGTTGATTGCTTTCCTGAGGGCTGCAACTGAAGTCAATACATGAACACTGTCCCGATGGACCGGCTGAATAGGCTAAATGCAAAAGTAAACTGCCAGCACCTGCCCAAAGTTCTTTCCCTCCCTAGAAGGGAAAGAAAATGTTGTATTAAAAGGCAAGATCTAAAGAAGGATTTGACACAAGGGTTCCATTCCCTCTGCCTCCTAAAAACCCTAATAGCCATGTTTTAATTGAACCCTACTAGGTAAGAGGGTTAGAAGACCAAAGATGAATTTAGCGAGGACAGTAAAGTCTCTTCAAGTGTATATCTTTAAAAAAAAAAAAAATCCACAAAATTAAGATCACTCAGCAGCTGAGGTCTGTGATGTATTACATCATCAGAATTTATCAGCACTGCAGGGTTTCTAAATCATTACCCCTCTGTTGGGGTCAGCATTCTAAATGGTACTCCGGGGAGAGTGGTTATGTGAAGAAATAAATATGAAAACATAAAAGAATATGGGGGTGTGAGCGGGAAGCATCACTCAACTGACATCCGCTCATTCAGCTGCAGCCAAAGGGCCAATGAAAACGAAGTGCGACGTAGACTTCTCTATGCAGGCCAGCACTAAGGGGAAAGCTAAACAGTAGAGCTCAATGGCAGGGGCATCTTTCATCCTGTCTTGGGTCTGTCCAGGTTGCGAGTTTGAAAAAATTCATCTCTTTTGGAGATGGTCCTGTCTCCAAGCACCGTTCCACAGTGGGAAAGAGGGGGAGTGGTGTCCACCCAGATCCCAGCTACTGCAATACCAACTGAAGGAGGTCCACCTTCGACCCTCTAATGGTGACAGCCTGCGCTGTTCCCTGGGATATCAAAATGGCAGCAGGACTCCCAGACACCCATTAAGACTTCTTTCTACACAGAGGACTTAGGACACTCTATCTCTCCTTACACAATCATAAGAATTCTCTGTGGTCACAATTCCCATGATCTCAGCATAATGTTCAGATTTTGTGAAGCGCTAGAATGGTTAAGCATCTTATCACCTAACATATTATAGAACCGCAGGACTTCTGAGCCCCAGTGCAAATGTTCTAAGCAGCGGACAGGTTAACTTTCTCTCTGGACATCATTCTGCAATTACTACTACACACCAAACCACAAAACTGCATTTTCTTTACTACCTTCTTCTTCCATTGACTCTCCATGTAAGAAAGGACTATCAGTCACTTTCATTTTAAATTGATTATATGCACTGCAGTGTTTTAACATATGAAGTAATAGAAATTAAAACCCCTCACCTCAATCTGTCATTTCAAAGGCTGGGTACCCGCCACTCTACATACTTATTAGCTAACAGCCATGCAGAGAACCTTTAACCCAAATTTTAAGGCGAAAGCCCTGATTCTAACAGTCCAGTAGGTTAACTTTGGCTACCTATCCTAGGCTAACTCAGATTCTTACCTCAGTAGACCAAGTAAAGAGACAAGGAACATTTAAAAGTCAAGAAAGGAGAAGTCATCAGTGCAAGTAAAGAAGAGAAGCTAGGAAGGGAATCCAGTAACCCCAGGTCTGTTCTTTAGGAATAACATGATGGAATTTTAATGTAAATACAGTAGAAATTATGGCAGAGATGAAGGACTTGCATAATTAAACAGTTCTGCCTGTCACTAGCGGTAGATCTGCAGGGTGTTCCATAAAAGCAGGTTGCCCCAGTCATCAACGGAAGGACTAACTTCTTACCTACAATGCACTCCAGGTTACAGTTTCAATGTTGTTCTCCTCTTGGGAGTGAGTGGTCTGTCTCACCCATGAACCTTACCGGTTTTAGAATTCAAGGTGACTGCAGGCTTTAGGACAATGACTTATCCTTGTGCCTTCTTCACTGGAGGAGAATTAGAAAGGTCAGCTATCCATATTTGTAAACATTCTTTGATAAAGCAGTTGCTTGTTTCTTTGTTGTTACTCTGATAAAGTTTAAGCAAGAAACGGTTTCTCTTGGCTCACAAATAACAGGTGCAGTGAACCATGGCAGAGAAAGTCGAGCCACAGGAGATTAGCATAACTGTTCACATTGTATCGACAATCCGGAGAGGAGGGCATGAATGCTGGCGTAAATGCTGGCGTGAATGTTGGCGCTCTGATGGCTTCCTCCTTTTAATGAATTTCAGGATTTAAGTCCAGAGTAGATTGTCACCTTTTTTTAGGATGGGTCTTCCCAGCTCTGTTAGCCTAACAAATAGAAACTCCTACAGACATGCCCAGAAGATGAATCATCCCAGAGGTGTATCAGGAGGATTGCCCTAGTGACTCATCCAAGAGACTGCCAAGATTCACAATTAACACTAAGCATCACACAGGCTCCAAATAAAGGAGACAGGTGCAAAATGAAGAAAAAAAAACTCCTAGGCTCATTTTTATTACTGTTTGGGACAATATAAGTCACCAATACTTTTATTTTCTCTTCTAACAGTTTCTTTTTATGTAACAGTGTTACAATTAATGTGGAATTTTGCATGTCCCACTGTTTTGCAGTACAATGAAATAATTAGTTTTCATAGGATTGGATTTCCCTCACAACTAAAGATCAGATGTTGTCAAGATGCCCTGGTAGGTAAAAGTGCTAGCCATGAAAGTCTTGGGACCTGAGTTTGATCCCTGGATCCTACAGTGAAATGAGAGAATATACTACCAAAAGTTGTTCTGTAACACATATGTGCCACGGTGTGGATGCTCATACACACATGCATGCACACACACCCACACATACACACAGACACACAAATATACACAGAGAGAACATAAATGCATACAATAATAATAATATTCTTTTTTAAATGAAGTAGTGTTTAGACAATTCAATCATGAAATTCTCAAAAGTTTTAAAGTTGGCATTAAAAAGTAATTGCAATTGAGATGAGCGGTTACCATAAACAAGGTAGAGTGACAGTGCCCTGCTTTCCATGAGTCAGACCATTTAATTGTTCCAAACTGTAGCTGCCTATGCATAAGTGGTTGAGTGACTGTGTCATAGGCTAATAGGTAGTACAACATACATACAGCTTAAATCCAGGGAATCACATATTGACAGCATATGACCCAATCCTTCTACCCCTGGCCATTTCTCCACACACATGAAAACATGTCCACACAAAGACTTTCACAGAGGTTCAGAGCCATTTTACTGGTAAATAGGAAAAATAAATAAATAAAAATGTGGAAATAATCCAAGTGCCCATCAGTCCTTGATAAGGGATAATTGATACCTCCTACGCATTAATAAAAGAGTACAAGCAAACTGCTATGTAAGCAACATGAATGATAGTTTTTTTTTAAAAAAAACTAACTCATAAAAGCTAACCTACACAGTAAAAATTGGTGTCACATGATTTCACTTAAATAATTTTCAACAAAACGCAAGCTCATCCATACTGACACAAAATCAGTCAAAGACTGCTCTAGGAAAAGCTGGAGAATATAGGTGAAGTGGATTCAAATGGATCCAGAAGAAACTTTGGACATGAGGGCTAGTTCATTAATTTAATTACAATATTAATTTCACAGGTGACTATATTGGTCAAAATTCATCAAATTGAGCACTGTTAAGTTGTGCACTTTATTACACATTAATTATATCTAGGTTTTATAGGTCTGTGCAATTCAAACCGAAAGCTTCTGCCCTTCACCACCAAGAGCACACAGCCTCTGGTATAATAAAAAGTCCTACCTAGAAAGCACAGCGTACTGGTTTTAATTTAATGTTGCTTTAATGTTACATCATTCACTTTACTACACAAGATATCAAGAGACAAGGAATCCTGTTTTAACTCTCTAAACTATTTTTACTCTATAATATATAAAGGTTCAAATGAAACAATTCTAATTAGTGACTGCTAGCTTCTTAGGGACCACTTAACTTATGATCAATTTACCTTGGCACAGAATGGCCCTACAGAACTGCAGGGCATTCATTGAAGCTTCTCAGCCTTCGTCAGCTAGCTCTGATCACTGAAATTACCTTTGCTCTCACCTAAATGGGTCTGTTTTTAATCTATCCATTTCATGTATTTTCTTCGCTGTCTCCTACATTAGTGCCTTTGGTTGTGAAGTTAAATAAAGACAATAAGCATATACAGTATGCAAAATACAACAGACTTATTGTCAAAAATGATGTGTGCAGAAGGAAAGTTTTAACCCATCACCGTAGACAGCAAATCACTCTGATGGAATTGTGTTGTTAACAATGATACCTAGATCACTTAGAGTACATAAGGGTAAATTTAGAACTTTTCAAAATTTCCAGGATCTAAACAATATGCAATACTGTACATGTGTTACAGTATTAATATCTGGGCTTCTTTTTACTATTAAAAAGCATTTTACATTCTAAACATAATTGATAGTAACAGATTAATTCCCAAATCATGATTTAAACTTATATAAAGTTTTGAACTTTTGATAAAAACCAAAGATGAAACAGTTGTGGGAAACATCCATGAAACAGCAAATCAAAATCAAATATGGATTCAGAAAATGCCCATAGAAGAAAGGCATCCGATGCTAAAATAGGAGCTGGGGAGACAGATTGGTGTGTACAGTACTTTCTGTACACACACACGAGCATCTAAGTTCAGATTCACAGTGCCCATATAAAAAGACCTGGTGCAATAATAGCTACTGCCTGTGTCCCTGGCTCCAAGGAGGTAGAGAAAAAGAGAACTCCCTCCCCTGACCAGGGCATTGATGCCCATGCAGTTTAGACAAACTAGGAAACTCCTGGTTCAATAGAGGCTCTGGACTCATAAAATTAGGTGCAAAGTGGCTTAAAAAGACATCTGACATCAGACTCGGGTCCACACATGAGAAAACACTTCCATGTGCACCCACAAATATATATACAAAGCTAAAATCCACCTTGGATCTCATACTACATTATTCATGATGACATTAGACTAGACCCATCCAAAAGTGGCTCAAAATTGTAACTGTTAGTCCTCAGTAAGAATTTTATGCTTATCCATATTCCATGATACTTGGGGTTTACCTACCACGCAGTTAATATCAGGGTGACATGATGGTTATTCTTCATGATCAACCCAACTGGATTTGGAAACACACGTGGAGACTTGCATCTGTGAGAATTTGCAGAGGTATGATATAGGAAGTCCTTCTGTATATGTGATTTTTTTTAATGAATAAAGAAACTGCTTTGAGCCTATTGCAGAGCAGGGATGAACAGATCTAGGTGGGTAAAACTAAACTGAATGCTGGGAGAAAAAAGGCGGAATCAAAGAGAAGCCATGTAGCCCTGCCAGGGACAGACACCGGAACTTTACACAGTAAGCCACAGCCTTGTGGAGATACACAGATTAATGGAGATGGGTTATTTTAAGATATGAATTAGCCAAAAATACGCTTAAGCTATTGGCCAAACAGTATTGCAAATAACATAGTTTCTGTGTGATTATTTCTGGACTGAGCAGCCAGGAATGAACAAGGGGCCTTTTACAACAGAGAAGAACTAAAGAGGTAAGAGATGCCCTGAATGCTGGAACACCACCCTGGCACAGGTGTCCCGGACTGAATGACAAGAAAAAAACAGAGTGGGCTAAACACCAACATTCATCACTCTTTGCCTCCTGATACAGGATCCAATGTGAGCAGCTGCTCCACTTTCCTCCCCATGCCTTCCTCTCACCATGATGGACTGCATCTCTTTTAACTGAGAGAAAAAAAAACAAACCTTTCCCCCTCTTAAGTTTTTCTTTTTCTAGGTAATTTTCCAGTTATTTGGAAAAATAATACAGTTGATGACCTGAAACTTGTGTCTTCTTCTCCAGTCCCCATACATTTAGAACTCCAACTAGGTCTGCTTCCTTTCTCCTTTCAAATGCACCGTACTTTTTGTATAAGTTGGCAAAGGCTGTAATCCAGCTACCCAAATTCATAACCCAAGATAAACTTTGTCTTAATTATGACTGTGCTGTACTATATTTAGAGCTTATTTTTATAACAATATTTGATCATTATTAGTATTTGAATTTTCTTAGACTAGGAATCAATCAGTCACATATATTAGTGAAATTCTTTTGTATTATATACATCTGTGCAGGCATACATACTTGTGCCTGTGGAGGCCAATGTCAATACTAATACCTTCCTCAATCTTCCTTCAGCTACTATTATTTGTTTGATTTTTTGTTTGTTAAACAGGGTCTCGTCACTGAATCTATCATTACATCAGCCTCCTTTTAGTATGTTTAAGCCCAAATCTGAACATTTACAGTTATCCCTCAATATAATTCCCTTGCCAAGGCATTCTGATACCTGAAGATTAGAAAGTGCAAGGCAGTGCATCCTATTTGAGCAGGAAGAAAGAAAATGGGGTGGGAATGCACACTACAGACCTCAGATTTTAAGACCAAGTCTCAAGCTGTATTCTCCATACCCTCAGCTCTCACACCCACACCACAGCCTGGACCCTGCAGTATAAGCATTGCCACTCCTTTGGCAGTGGGCAAAGGGAACCCTTTCCATTGTTCAAGAGAGAAACAATGAAGTAAGGTGAGCGTCCCACAGTTAGCAATAGTGCAGCCAACTGCACACCTGACTCATGTCAGCCCTTCCTTCCGTCTATCTGGTGCTCTGACTCTTCAGTTCACTTTCACTTCCTTTTGAGAACTGGTACACACACACACACACACACACACACACACCCCAGAAACATTAAAAAGATTATGAGTAAAGAAGTCCTCAAAGGATGAACCAAGGTTACTAGTATTTATACTAGTTTTACTAGTATTGTATTTGATGTGTACCTTAAATACCCACGTGCTAAGTGAGGGGGGTAGCTAACAGTGCAAATGAAAGGAGGCAAAACCTTGAGCATGTGGGACTTAGTGAGAAGAAGTCAGGTCATTGGAGGTGTGTCCTTGGAGTCGATATCAGGCATGACTCCTTCTTGTCTGCCTTTTGCTTTTAGCTACCATCTGAGCAGACAGAAAGCTAACACCTACATTGACTGATAATGTAGACTCTAACTGCTTGCTCTCTCATTAACCACCAACCCTGCAAGCAGGGTAAATGGTGTCACACAGGAGGGTACAATACTAGGATGCATTTCTTGTCTTGTCCTTTGGTCTTCAGGAAATCCTTCTGATGCTCTGTGGTCCTATCCATAGCATCCCTGAGCAGAGAGCTGTTCAGCCCTGACACTCGCCCTATAGGGACAAGCTCAGGCCAGACTCTTCCCTCAGGAGGCAGCCAGTGCTGCCATCAGCTTAGAGGTTTCTTTATTTTCACGCTCTTGGGGACTGAATTGTGTATTTAATTTTCACTGGCTCACTGGAATTAAAGCATGCCCAGTAGCCTTTCAAGTATTTCCAAAGTCTACAGTGACTTATACATCTCTCCATTGGGCTCTCTCCTCCCACTTTCTCTGAGTCCCTCCCCCAACACCCTCTCTGTCTCTCTTCCTTCACCTTTCTCTTCTTTCTAAGTATCTCTGCCTTTAATTTTGAATCTTGAAAAATTCCCCCTTGGATTGAAAAAAAATACTCATAGCACAAGAACAATAAAAATTGGCCGAAGGTTATCTCAATTTAGTAAACAACAAACAAACAAATGTATCATCAGAAACCCTCAGCAGCCCGAGAAAACACTTAAAAGGAAATGAGGCTGCATTCCGTTTCTGGCCCCCTGGGGCAAACACTTCACAGTGTGACAGTGCACTTCACTTACACAATCATTTTAAACTCACTTATCACTTCATCCACATTTCATATAATATAGGGAAGAATGCGCTTTGAAAAGCAAAGCACCGTGCATTAAGGAGGCCTGTCATGGTTCAGGCCCAGTTCAATTTTATAGGTTTTTATGGCAGCCCCCAGCTATGCTGCCGTATGGTAATCAAAGCCAGGCTCCTTCCTATCATCTTATGTATATTTCAGATTTCCAAACTCTGGGGTTAGAAGCCTAAATGCATTTTGTTTTTCAAACATTCTGAAAAATGATAGAGGCTCCGCAAAAGCCTATCTAGATTGGATCTAAATGGAATTACGCCAGTACTGCAGGACTGAAGATCAACCGGAATAATGCAGTAGCTATTTGCCGGGGAAGGCAGAGCATCAGCTACCAGCTCAGGTTTCTCCTTCCAGCCTCCACTCCTATTCTCCCACTTAGGTGAGCTCTTAGAGACAATTAACCCTCCTTCGATTTACAGAGGAAGAAAATGGAGTCACTCAAACCTTTGTCTGTTCACTGTAAGTCATTTATTTCCACAAAATAATCTTTTTCTTTAACTCGGTAAGAATTTACGGAGCACTTAATTGGTGACAAGCCTTAGGCAGTGGAAGCATACTACAATTTTGGGTGAAGGAAAAGGGCTTGGAAGTCAGAGGAATCAAGACTTGTTACCCAGTTTTGCCCCCTGGGAGCTAGGTGATGTCTGCCCACTTCTTAGTGACTAAAACTATGGAGAAGTTGCTATTAGTTTTCTCACTTCCATGTGTGATGTGTGATTAATCCACAGATCTCCACCCACAGGCCACTCTGTGGCTTAAATGAGATACTGCACTTGAAGCACTTAGTACTTACATTTGTAGGAATGCAGTCGAGGGCAGTTAGGACCACAACAGCTGAGTACAATAAGGTCCCTACTTTCTCAGGGGCTAGAAGCTCCCAGTCTAGGAACAAGATGAGAAGCCATGAATAACAACAGAATTAGTTCAATACAGGATCAGGCTAGGGCTGAGAATTCTGTGCAGCCCTGAACTAGACTGAGGAGAAGGGATCCCCAGGGAAAACTGACTGGGTACAATGATGGACTTCTATGGTTTTCAGTTTGGGTTGCTTTTTTTAAATTTATTTTTAAGACTTTTTAGTAAATTAATTTTATAGCAAATTTAGGAGGAATGAGACGACGGCAATGGTGGTGACACCTTGGTCTAGAACAGGGATGACTGTGCTCATTCCTCCTTTGGCTGCCCAGACTGATGTGGAATTCCTTTATTCACATCTCTCTGAACAGAAGCCAGCCCGATTAGAAGAAATGGAAAGTTGGAAATATGTTGTCCCTACACTGATATCATATGCTAAAAGTTCTTTTTTTCTGGCTAATTACAAATATGGATAGGTGTGGTAGCCCCTGCCTATCAATCTAGCATTTCAGAGGAAGAGGCAGGTGGATGTCTGTGAGTTCCAGGCAAATCTGCACCACAACGCATTTTCCGGGTCAGACAGAGCAGCATAGTAAGCCACTACTTCAAGTGGAAAAATCAAACAAAATCACAGAAGCTAGGGGCTGGAGA
Source organism: Arvicola amphibius (assembly GCF_903992535.2). Classification (NCBI taxonomy): domain Eukaryota; kingdom Metazoa; phylum Chordata; class Mammalia; order Rodentia; family Cricetidae; genus Arvicola; species Arvicola amphibius. The sequence continues at coordinate 142,569,004 of NC_052050.1, read as the reverse complement.
GATGGCTCAGAGGTTAAGAGCATTGCCTGCTCTTCCAAAGATCATGAGTTCAGTTCCCAGCAACCGCATGGTGGCTCACAACCATCTGTAATGGGGTCTGGTGCCCTCTTCTGGTCTACAGGCATACTCACAGACAGAATATTGTATATGTAATAAATAAATTTTAAAAAAAAATCACAGAAGCTAGAGAGATGTTTCAGTGGTGAAGCACACGCAATCCCTTGCCAGAGACCCCAAATTTGATTCCCAGCAACCAGCGTCAGGAGGCTGGCAAGTGCCTGCAACTCAGGTTCCAGATCCACAGTTGCTGGCCTCGGCAGGCATCTGCACATACATGACATGTGCATACCCACACACGTAATTAAAAATGTCCATCTTTCGAAATCACAAGGATACAGTATTCCTATCCAGTGGGAAAGTCACAAAAGCTCTAGACACCACAGGAAGGTGGACCAAAATCAGACTTGACACTTAAACAATTTCTAAATCAAATCCTGGCACTGACTCAGAGAACAGGGTTTAACCTCCGAGTACAATTTCCTGCACACAGGCAAAATAATCAAAACTGACATCATAGATGCCATAAAATGATGATTAGTAAACGTTACACCTGCCAAAGATTAAGCAGACTAAAGAAAAAAGACTGTCTACATTTTTTTCATAGAGGAAAAGACAAAGCAAACACACACACACACCCTAGTATCTCAGAAAGCATGACTGGATTAGACACAAATTTGAGTCTGTATTGTTCTAAACTGGGTTGAGGGTAGCAGAACGGATATATATGTGTGTTCCAGGAAGAAACAAAAATAGCTTCCAAAATGTATTATGAAAGAAACAGCTCACCTCAGCAATAATATGCTGAATGACACTCCTGTGGCCTGAAGACCAAGTGCAGCTCATGATCCAGGCTGATGCCTCCGAAGAGCAAACTTACACTTTGGACCAATCTGACTTTATTAAGTTTATATATATATATATATACACACACACACACACACACACACACACACACACACACACATATATATGATGGCTGAGCCAGTGTATTAAAATTCTCTCTCAAATTCAAGTCTTACCTGCGTTGTGGACTGCTAGGTAACATCAAGAGACCTGATACTAACTAAAGTTTCTGAGAAAGAAGATCTGCGGGTGTATTTTGGAAGTGTAATTTCAATAATAATTATAGTGGGAAGGAAAAAAATGAGTGTGAGCGTTGGTGATTGGAATGATTCGTTTGCAAAGCATATTGGGCCCATGTTTCCGTCTGGAAGTGAATACTAACAGTCTTCTCAGTCAAAACCCAAACACTGCCATTAATGGACATTCCACTTCGTTTCCCACTACAAGACACAAGTGCACTGTCTGAAGAATGGAACTGCCATTGGCTTTGAAGTTTGCAATTGAAATGATGGAACCCAACACTCTGTGGTTCCGCAAAGGGACTAGCAAACAACACAGACAAAACAATTAGACCAAAACTGGCAGTGGTGGTGTTTGTCTGCCTTCCCCGCATTCAGAAGGTGGATCAGAATTTAAGGTCATCTTCATTTATGTGGAGACTTTGAGTTACAGGGACTCCATTTCAAAAAAGAAGAAAAAAGTCCATTATCCAAAGACATATTTAAGATACTATTTACTCAAGCTCTATAATTTGTTTGTAGACATCCCCATACACAGGCCCGGCAAGGTGGTAGACCTTGAATTCCAGAATTTGTCTAATTCTCCCACTAAAAGGGGGTGAGACAGGCAGTTCAACCATGAGTTCAAAGCCAACCCAAGGCGACATCCTGAGACCCTATCTCTGAAAGACATAAAAAATTAAACAAACAATACATATATTCCATAAGGATTTCATCAACCATTTTTTTTTTTTTTTCTTCAAAGGAGCCTCCCAGACATTTGCTGCTATTACTGCAGTCAAAAGAAGAAAAGCGTGCTGGCATTTAAACATGCAAATGTCAATGGAGACCCTTGCTTACCCCAGTCTCACAGTTAACAAGTGAGCCCCCACCGTCTCATCTTTTGCTGGGTATTTCTCTAAGGCCCATATCTAGCAGCTGTCACCTCGGGCTTCCAAATCTCTGAGTTCACACTTTCGATACAGGATTCTTGCAACATTGTACTTGTGAAAGCAACTGACCAGCTGGGTGCTTAGAACTGTAACTCAGGCTGTCACCTTCCATCCATCACCTTGCTCCAGAAGAGCCTCGGCTATTCAACCACAGCCTGAACCAGGGGAAGAAAGAGCAGCAGCAGTCAATTAAGCGGGCTAGGATCACCCGACCAAGCTCTAGCTACAAGAGACCTCATTCAAAAGAGACACCTTTACAGAAATGAACACATGAAGGAGACTGGCTTGGCAGAAAAATTCTGCTCAGCACCTCATGTGGTCACAGAAGTTAGGGCCAGGGACATGGTCCTCTGGTCAAATACAGACTACATGACAGAACTTCTAGACTGGGGATTTTCTCTTAAATCTCGGGGTGTCAAATTGATACTGGGTATATATACATACATGATTAAGTAAACACATAATTTGAGAATCAGACATGAAGTAAAAAGAAGAACATGCTTGAACAAACAACACGGCTATAATAATCATTTGCAAAGGCCACTCGGTCCATGGAAAAACGAACTGATCTGATCTCCATAGTTGCAAGTGAGTGAGCTGTGTGTTCATCTCTGCTGAAGCCTCCTTCGGGAAACATGGTTTAGAAAATATTATTATGTTTAGCTGTGGCAGAGCTCAGTGGGCGTCTAATTCTAACAGATCCCTTCTGTTCATCTCTCTGCCAAGGCGCTGAGGTAATGCACCCTGCGTGCCTTGCCCTTCTTACGATACATTGCTGGCCATCTCCACTAATGCAGATAAATCTCTCCCCAAGAAGTCAGTCCAGCTGGGGGCAATGCTCATTATAGCTCCACTGCAGCTAAATCTCACATCAAATGAAAGGTGATGCTGCAGCAGGGATCCATCCCGTCCTTTCCAGCCAAACACAGGTAGGCACTGGCCCTCACCCCAGGGCTGTGCACAGGAACTCTTAGCAATGGAGGACTTTACCTTTAGATCAATAAGTTTGTGCTAATAATGTGTTAGATCTTATTTCTTCCCCCAATGGAAACCCTGTTCTCTGGGTTCTTCTGCTTCTTTAGGACAAACTGAACCATCCTCACTTGGCCTTTCAAAATGTGACTTCTGAGTTCTGACATTCTTCTTTGACCTCTCCCTTCCATGCCTGTTGTCGTTTTCCCTGTTCGGTTTCTGGTGTGCTCCTGCGCTGTGGTGCTCAATAAAGGTTTATTCATAAGGTCAGAGAAACATGCTTTGAGGGTGGATTGTAACCTGAGGCACACGCACAATCGCCTTCTGCAGCATACCCATCAAGAGGACATCCTGCGGAGGCCTAAACAGTTCCATGATGCGTTGTCTCCTGTTCTTCCAGTGTGAAAATCAGGTACAAATGCACTCTAAATCTAAATACTTATATTTATATACTGAACCTAAATTCTTAAGGTTTTGATGTGCTAGTCCCATTTCTAACTCTTCAGGATAGATCAAAGGAGAACACAAGCAATACAGACTTCTAAGGTCAAAAATCCAATTTTGATATCATGGTATTTGCTGACCAGACATATGTATAATACCCAGGTCTTAAGAGCGTCATTTTCTAAATTACAAGATATGATTCTTTGTAGTATAAACAGAGTATTCAAAAACTACAGGGCCTAGGACATGAGAGACATCAGTTAAATATTCTTCCTTTCCCGTTTCCCCTTTTTTCCCAGGAGATCAGTCTCAGCTACATGCTGAGCTATGCTGTGACCCATAAAGTCTCCTGGACTCAAATTCCTTAAAGCTCCTGGAGACCCTACTGAACATGTTCTAACAGACTATTCTTGGCATGCTTCTCAGAAGGGCATACACTACTTCATGGATTAGTTGCCTTTCTGTTGACCCAAGGAGAAACAGTTATTGAAGGAAGGATTTATTCTGGTTCACAGTTCAAGGGTACACTCCTTCACAGCAAGGGAGCCATGGTGGCAATTCGCAACAAAACAGCAAGGGTGTTAGCGCCACAACAGACCATAAGTGGTATTTACAGGGACAGGCTACAACCTGTAACCCCTCCATCCAGGCCCCAATCCTAAATTTTCCCAGCACCACCAGAGGTTATGAGAGCACGCTATTCAAAATACAACGTGCCCTTTGGGTCCAGGCCACCATGCAACACCAAACTCTGTTTTGGGAAATACACTTCATGCTGTCCTCATGGATTCTTGCAGCCTAAGCTGGACGAAAAACACATCTGCCCAGGTCTGCTTCTGGCTGAAACATAATTTCAGGTCTTTTCGTTCTATCCTCCCTGACAGTTCTTAGTTCTGGCCCCGGAACTTCAATCTATCTTTGCTTCAAAACCATTCATTGACCCTCTTCAAGTTTCACCGATGTTCTCAACATTTATCCTAGAAATGCTTAAGCAGCATTACGGAGTTAAGCCTCTTTTAAATTAATCACCAGAATTTTTTTCTTCCATTCCTAACCGTCAGTCTCTTAGTAAGTGATTTAAAGATTAGTTATTAAAGTTAACAGGTTCATCATTAACCACCAAGCGCTGGCTTCTTTATTTATGGATAAAAACAGCTTTGCCGTTTTCCCAAATGGTTCGAAGGGTACCTCAGAGACCATTCCCACTTTCAACTGTCTGACGGTTGAGAGCAATTTACTTCATCTGCCAAAGTTTGTTTCGATGTTGCGAGACATGACTACCTGGTACACAGCTGTGCTGCAGGAGGAGACAGGGTTGTTGATGGGCCCTGGCACAGGCCGGTGATGTGTAAGTATCCTATCTTACTCCTCTTTTTCCCAATGTCAATGCCAGGAAGAAAAAAAAACCACAGGCCAAGAATAGTCTTCAGAGGTAGAATGCTGTTTTACAAACACTGTCTTGGGACAGGTGTAGGCTGCCTTGAAGAGCACAGAGAGCTAATTAGGTTTTATTTTCTCTAACAAGCAAGTTGCTAATTTGATAGGAAAATTGAAGTGATTTTGAAGCTTCCCTTTATTGTGTGAGAATCATTTTCATTTAGCAATGCTCAGCTCACATTGAATATTAGTTTTAAATTTTGATTGACAAAATGTCAATTACTCAGTAACCACCGTTATAACCAAATTTAATCAGTATAAAGGGGTATAAATGAAATTAGCAACTGGCTGAGAGAACCTATGAGAAGCACACACAAAAAAGGGCCCAATAAGACAAGCAATAGGAATTACTATTTGTCCAGTGTTTTAAGACTTATGAAACATTTGTGTCCCGGTACTTGCATCTGTCTACCGTTCTCACAAAGAAATATTACAGATCGCTTTACCTTTTTATTGGTATCCAAGATTTTACCAAAGAACCATTCAAGAAACCCTGTCAGGTTAAGACCCTATTAAGACAGTCACCGAAAACAGCAGTTGCATTACACCTGGAATAAAGTTAAATTCTCGCCGGGCGGTGGTGGCGCACGCCTTTAATCCCAGCACTCGGGAGGCAGAGGCAGGCGGATCTCTGTGAGTTCGAGGCCAGCCTGGTCTACAAGAGCTAGTTCCAGGACAGGCTCCAAAAAAGCTGCAGAGAAACCCTGTCTCGAAAAACCAAAAAAAAAAAAAAAGAATAAAGTTAAATTCTCAATGAACACTCAGCTAATTAATTGATTACAGAAAGACTCATCTTATGCGTATGCTTGCTCAGAACCTATATGCAGGAAGCATGTTCTCAACCCATGAATGAAGATGAAAACCGAGCCAGGCAGCAAAATGAGGGTGATGATTTTGCCATCCGTCATCTTTTTACAGTGGTTAAATGTATTCAGAGTCTAACTGACTGAATTATGAGGAAATACTGCTTGGACAATGAATCACAGCCATCATTTAGCAGAATGTTGTGTACTTACCTAGCTGCCATTCAGTTTATCACTAACAGAGATAAGAGGACCCACCCACAAGTGGTGTGATGTGGGATGTCCTTGGTGGTGAGGTGAAGAAAAGAATTCCATCTACATTGGTGGTTCCTAGCAAACTTGTATTAATTTAATAATATTAATGGATATAATGTAAATCTCATGTATGTGTTTAAACTTAGTAAAATCAGTATTTCTATCATCTAACAAAATGTGCACGTATAGATATTTGCTAAAGAGATAAATGAAACTTGAAATCATTGAAAAGAAATCCACCGATGTTAGATCATGTGGAAGTGGGCCCAAACAGCCATTTAAGGAAGATAATGATGCCATGGTGGTTTGTAATTAACCTCTGACCCTACAACATCCCAACCTCTCCAAAAAATCACTGACATTCTAAGCAGTTAATGGTCTTTTGAAGACAGGGCTTCTTTTCAGGAACTTTCCTCTGCATAACAGAAACAAAGGCAGATCCAGAAGGACTCTGTGGAAGATAAAGGCCATTCTAAGGAGTCACAGAGGTGACTTCATTACCTCCAGGTTTTAAAGGAACCAATGAGATAGACTCTTCGTTTTATGTGTGTAAGAAAGCAAAGTGGAAGAATCAAACCATAAACATCAACTATTTTCCGCATATCAGAAATGGAAATGATATATTTTATTCAACTGATATCCACCCTTTCTGATAGGTAGTTAGCTCACCTTCCCCATAAGTAGCATCTGACTCTTTTCTGATGAGGTCATATTAGCCCTACTATTAAAAGGGAAAGTCAGAGCAGAACCCAGGGTTTAAAAAATTGTCAACAGATATATCATCAAGAATTACATCTTACTTAATGCTTGCTAGTATAATTACAAACTATATGGTAAGAAAGAGAGTATGTGATTTGTCTCTTTAAACCTGTCAATCCTGCTTCTTCCCTCTTTGGAGGATAGTAAACTCATCAAATCATTATAACGATTTAGAAAGATCATTAAAGAAATCGGAGGTACTGAGCCAAAACCTTATGCCATGATTAGGAAAAATTAGAAGCATTAAGTTACCTATAAATAGGAAATCAACATATTAACCTTTACTTTATTTAAAGAGGCAGTCACAACATGCATTGCAAATGAGGGCCATTCGCATACACATAATGAAATCCTCTTCAGAAAGTGGGGGTTGAAAGCACTTTCCCCTGGGGCAATCAAAAAATGTATTATGTGAGAGCAGTAACTCCACACAGGCAAGGACAGACAGCTAGAAACAAAAGTATATCCAAAGCCTAGGCTGCTCGCAGGAAGCCTAGGAGGGAAGTGAAAGAAATTATTTCCTAACTTAACAGGGGTGGAGGCAAGTTTTTTAAAGCCCACCTTGGTTTTGATTCCTTTTTAAACATAAGGAATAAATTATTAAGTCTTAGGTTTAGCATATCTGAGGAATGCTTATAATAAACACATGTCAGCGTTAAAAGAGAAAGTCCTGGACCTAGATAGTCCCTTCTGCTGATATAGGAGAAACTGGAAATAATAAGTTGGTTCATAAAGGGTCTACTAAACTAAGATGCACAAAGTAGAATTCAACTAAACAAATGCACAGGAAGAAGTCCTGTCGCAATGGATACATCTACAAAAACGACTCACAACTAAGGCTCAGGGAACATTGCAGGAATGGGGATGGAAAGAAATTAAGAACCAGAGGATCAGGGAGTTTGCTGGGTGGTTGCGTCTCTGGTAACAGCAGAAGCAACAGCCATCAAGTTTCACCATGACTGCCCAAAGGAGAGCTGAACAAGGATGACACCAATGAGCATCCAAAGAGCTTGTGGAGGAGCCCACACAAAGAACTATAGGCAACTAAGGAATGTTGGGAATATTGTGAGGGACCAAAAAAGGACCCTCGGGCTAAGCAGGCTGACCCATCCCCCGCGCCTTTCCATTTGGGATAGCTTGCATGAGTTAGTTTTTTTCAGGACTGATCTCCTGGAATAGCATATATTTACCTTAAGCATACCTTGTGGTCAGCCATGCAACTGCCGGATCCTCCCTCTAATGGTATTTACAGCCTACCCCCTTTGACCTAGGGCTCAGTAGTTTTCCATTCTCCTCTAACTTTACCCCTCCCTACCAGATCTACCCTATAAAAAACAAAACCCTGCTTGCAATAAACGGAACCTTGACGCATCTCAGACTGACTCTGTCTTTCTTTACGCGCCTGGCTCCCTTTCCCTTTCCCCCCATTATTCCTAGGTGATGCCTCCTCGAGACCCATGAATAACCTGGCCTGCTGGACGGGTCAGGGAATCAAACAGGTGGTTTTCCCCAAAGAAGAGAACACTAATTGGTTGTCCAGTGCCAAATGATCCACTCTGAAAACAAACATACAAGTAATATCATGTGGACTGATACTTAGGAATATGTATAGGCATATACATATATGCATTCAAAAACAATAATTGAGAAAAGAGGCCATGATTTCAAAGTGAGAAAAGAGAGTAGAAGGATGTGGGAAGGTTTAGAGGGATGAAACAGAAGGGAGAAATGCTATAATAAAATTATGTTCTCAAAAATTAAAATAATATTATCTGTTATTTATCTCTAAGTGCTTGAAGTGATTTCTTACTGAGAAGGCATGTTAATTTTTATAATGCTGCAACAAACTTGCTGTCCTAAAACTCTCTATATAGACTAGGCTGACCTTTAACTCAAGAGAGGTCTGCATGCTTATACCTCTGAATATTGGGACTAAAGGCTTGCACTACCACACCTAGCTTAAAACTGTTTCTAATACTCAAGCAACTCTGAAAACTGTGATGGAGCGATGTCTCAGCTGTTAGGTGCATATATATCTTCCAGAGGGCCACAGCTCAGGTCCCAGCACCTACACTGGGTAGCTCACAAGTGACTGTAGTTCCATTTCCAGGGTACCTGAGGTTCCAGGACACCTATACTCATGTCCACATACACACATGCATATACTCCTACATAAAATAAAAAGGAAAATTTTAAATCTTAAATAAAATGAGGTATCATCAAAAATTTATAAATTGGGGCTGCAGAGAAAGCTCAGAGATTAAGAGTATGTACTGCCCAAACAAGGACGCAAATTTGGTTCCCAGAACCCATTTCAGGTGGCTCACTCTGAAACTGCTGAGGTCTACAGTGGTGGTTTTCATGGGTCTGAAGTTTTGAGACTAGACAGAGCTAACATATACTTCTGTCTCAAGGTCTGAAGAAAATCTTCCATAAGACAATGTAGCATCCATAATCATATTCCCTTAACAAATGCCTTCTGGAGTCTCTCTACAGACTCATAGTCAGTAAGTTCTCTCTCTCTCTCTCTCTCTCTCTCTCTCTCTCTCTCTCTCTCTCTCTCTCCAAAACATTAATTAATACACCTAACCTCCACTGAACTCTGATTTTACCCAGAAACCTAGCTTCTCAGGTTGGTGGACGCAAAAGAGAGTGTGTGAAATAGGTCGATTCCCATCGACCTGCTTTGACTGATGGTGACACGTCCCATTATAAACAGGCATTCTGCTTTCCGCTGGTCTCTTTCAAGTTCAGTAAATGTGATTCAGCAACCCTGGTTGAACACATCCTGATATACTGGCATAATTTAATTTTGGGTTGGCTAAGCTAAAAGTTATACCTTTGACCACAACAAATTTACAAAATGGTGTCTTAATAAACTCTGTGGCCAGGGATGTCATCTGATTAATAACTGGTGACCAGAATGATCCAAATGGCCTTCCTTCAGATATTTATAGAACCCCTTTAATTCTTTACAAAAAAATAATGGTATATATCAGCAAATAGATTTTTTTTTATTTTAGCAGTAAAAGGTATGCCAATCTTCCTGTGACACATAATATTTGATGGTAAATTAATCATAACTATTGTGGGCTATTGAACAGCACATGATGGAAGATGCATTGAATGGGAACTACAAAGTTGGGCTATTTCCATAACTCTACGCTAATTAGCTATACAACCTTGGAAAAAGATCATTTAACTATCCCTAGCCTCAATATCTTTATCCATAAAATGGAGAACTTGAAATATATGCTGTCTGGGTTCCTGCGACGGCCCTAGCAGCCTCTTACTCTAAGCTGAGATGTTAGCTTATACTCTAAAAGTCAGTCCATTTATTTTGTGCCAAAATGACTTCATTTCTTTCAAATATTGGCTCTTGGCTGTCACGGTTGCTCTCCGTGATTAAATGGAAGTCCTCTTGTGGCTCTAGGATTGCCAACCCACCTGACAGAACATTTCTTGAAAATGCAAAGTGATATAAGCATGGAAGGGAAGCACTGCCTGCAGTGCCTGCATTCTGCCCGACCTCACTCACCACCCAGAATGAGGCTGGATAAAACCTTACTTAGCCTGAACAATTACATTCTCCACGGAAGCCCTAATCACCTTCATTCAGGCTCTCCCCAGCCCTCCCAGCAAGCCAGAGCTTCAGAATCACTAAATCTCATTAACCAAAGCCCCCTTTTGTTTCTGAACACTTTAGGACAATGTTTCTGATTTTTCTTTTTTTTAGAGCCTGTCCTGGAACTAGCTCTTGTAGACCAGGCTGACTGATTTTTCTAAGATGCTGACCAGTTAACATTCTACAAAATAAACTTTCTCACCTTTTCAGGTAGTTTTACAGATGGACAATTACCATGGATTTTGCGTTCTCACTTCCAGAAACAGAATGAGGAATACAGCAAGTATATTCTTAAGTCTCTTGTATACCCACACTGTCAACTCCTACCATTTATTACATCACAGAAAAATCATTTTTCTTTATCACTTGTCCTTTATTGAAAAATAGTAAGGTGATAACATTTTCCTAAATGTGTTATATATGCACAATTCTAGTTTTCCTTAACACCTAGTGTTCCTTAAGAACATCATATCAATACTGTTGTGTTTATGTGGAAAATTTTATCATGGTATTTTTTTTTAATTGAAATGAAACCATCTTTTAATTCAATTGTCACTGCCTCAGATCAGGCTTCCTTTGGTAATCCCCTCAGCTCATGTGCTGACTGGTTGACTGGACAGTGTATTTCCAGTCCTTCTCTGCTATAATCCATTTTTCACCATGCAGCTCAACTGATCTTTCTAGGCTGTCAAGCTGATAATGTCAATCTTCTGATCATTGCACTTCAGGAAGCCTCTAGAGCCCCAGGAAAATATACCCATCCCTACTCTCCCTCTGAATCACTGTAGCATACATATTCTCTCTCTCCCTCCCTCCTCCCCCCCTCTCTCTCTTGCTCTCTCTCTATCTTGCTCTCTCTTTCTCTTGCTCTCTCTCTCTTGCTCTCTCCCCCTCCCTCCCACTTTCTCTCTCCCTCTCTCGCTGACACACACACTTCTTCCCTCATTAGTACATATTAATAGATTTCACTGTGACTTTCATATACATGAGTGGTATATAAACATGGTATATTCCTTAATATACTCCGTCCAGCTCTCATTATGGTCCTACTAGCTTCTGCCTCACCTATTTGTTTTCATAAATAGTTCGTTCTTTTAGTTTCATGTTCTCTCTTCCATGAAATCCCTTTCTCTTGCCTTCTCCTTGTCAACATTCCATGTCAAAGAGAATTTACAGTTCTTATCTTTCTAAGTCTGCCTTTCTTAGTAAACAGCAAAATCTATATTTCCATTCATTTTTTTGTAACAGAAATTATACTTCTGTGGCTAAATAATAAGCTATTGTATGTATGAGTGTATGTTAATATCTAGATATAGATGTGTGTATAAACATAAATGTGTGCAAATATGGACAATTTAAATGTGTGTGCATATAGATAAATAAGTACCGCGTTTTCTTCCTCCGCTCATCTATTAATGCTCTGTATGCAGATTCACCTAACTTGGCTATTGTCTCACTCTCATTTTGCTGCCTGCTAATTCGGATGTACAACTCTCAGCTACCTCACCAGCAGCACGTCTGCCTGCGTGCCACCAGTTTTCCCACCATGATAATGAACTAAACCCCAATTAAATTGTTTCCTTTATAATAATTGCCATGGTCATGGTGCCTCTTCACAGCAATAAAACTTTGAATAAGACAGCCATGAAAATTATATTAAAGAAACCTATCAGACTAAAAGCATCAACATAGCAAATGAAAAGGCAGAGACTTCTTATTTTAATAAACACTGTTCATCCTTATCTATTCATCTGCCCTATGGTAGTCAAAAACCAGACTTCTGAATCAGATTACCTGAGTACAAAGACCTAGGCCTGTCACTTACTAACTATGTGAGATCAACAAGTTAACAGACCTCTGAGAGGTAACCAGGATTGACAATAACATCACCTGCCCTAATGGGAACCTTTAAAATATAATATTATCAAAATTGGCTGTATACATTTTGACTCCTTAACATGAGGCTCATTTGCATGTACTTCAATCTGGCTTGACCATGTGCCTTAATTATGCCAAAGAGACCAGGAACAATAGTTAAACACTGAAATTTCTCCTCTTACAATCTTCAAGTCCTGACTGTCAGCTAAACATTCCAGGATTTCCACAGTCACATGATCCAGCTATCTCCACTTCCCTGGGCAACAGCAAGAACCTGAGACTAGACAGGCCACAGACCTAGGAGAAAACCAACTACTACTGTTCTACTAAAGGAGCACAGCAATGGAAAGACCCCTAACAGTATTCTGCAACACCCACAGTTCAAGTCTCGCTCAGCTGTCATCAGTCACCAGAGAAATTTCCTCATGCAGTAGGTGGGAACCAATATGGAGACCTACAACGGGAGAATGTACAGAGTAAGAGATCTTGGAACACTCAGTCCTAAATGAGAGGTATTTATCCAACCCCTATCCTCAGGTTTCAGGGAAGTATGCAGAAGAAGAGGCAGTAAATCTTATAAGAGCCAGTAGGGATGGAGGATACCAAAGAAACAATGCCTTACAGACACACAGGACGGGCACATATATGACCTCGCAGAGAATATGGCAGCAGGCACAGCGCCTACACTGGTCCAAGGCAAATAGTGTTCCACTGCTGAGAGCAGACCTGGGCATGAGCACATGACTCTGCAGATAAAGGGACTTGCCACCAAGACTGATGAACCAAGCTCTGCCCTCGAGAACGGGGAATGACATGATGGAAGGAAACCTCCTACTCCTGCGAGTTTCCCTCTGACCCTCACATGGGAATCCTGGCATATGTGCACTCATACGTAAAAAATACAAAATTGTAACGTGAAACAACCTTAAAGTGGATCAAGATAGAATAAAATTGTCCTTGATCTCAGTAGGAGTTTACCTGATGCTCTTACATCCTCTTCTGTAGTTATTTCTTGACACTCTTGGATGCTGTTCAATGTCCCTGCTGTGAATGCACAAGAAATTTGTTTACCACACAGAAGCATTTCTGCACTGCCCCGCCATCTTCCCCGAAGACGGCTTTTCCACATCACTTTCTGGGAATCAACACGCCATTATGACACCAGCTGTGTTACTTCTACCGCTCTTTACTGTCTAAGTCAACCCCATCCAATCAACCAGCATTGATCAATCAAAACAAAACTAGTACGTCTCAAGGTTTGAAATGTTTATAACTACATTTCTGTTAAGCCTAGACCATCTGGTTATTTGAGTTGTTTTTATTTTTTAATAAACTAAAAGACTGTGCGTGTTTGTGTGCATGCGCACATGCACATGTGCACACGTGTGTTTAATAAATAGCTTCATTCATTTCAATCACTGTTTCACTTAATTGCCTGGCTTGGGGTTCTTTTATTTTGTTGTGTGGTTAGTTGTTTTGTTTGGTTAGTTTTTTTTTTTTCACATATCCATGCTTAACTTTAGCCACCTCTTCTAAAATGTGGGTCACTTACACAGTAGGCATGTTTGCCATATGCTCATGTGGTGTGTGAATATTGAAGAGAATTGGAAAAATAAGTGCATTTGTGTTTGTTGCTCTAGCACCCCACAGCAACAATCGTGGCTGTACGTGGGAAACTGTAACTCTACCTGATCAAGGTCATGTTGCCTCATTCTGCTCAAAATCATGATGGAAGAATTCATATACCCTGAAAAGTTAGCCAAGCCACCCAGTGCTTTCCACAAACTAGAGGAGTCTACTTTGAAATGACTGACTTTTAATTAACACATTATCGGGCTGGAGAGATGGCTCAGAGGTTAAGAGCATTGCCTGCTCTTCCAAAGGTCCTGAGTTCAACTCCCAGCAACCACATGGTGGCTCACAACCATCTGTAATGGAGTCTGGTGCCCTCTTCTGGCCTGCAGAAATACACACAGACAGAATATTGTATACATAATTAATAAATAAATAAATAAATATTTAAAAAAATTTAACACATTATGATGGCTAGTGAGCACCCTGCATTTTTTTTTCTCAGTGGCCAAAAGCTATCTGCTTACCAATTTTTACTAAATTTTTTTGAAAAGAGCAATCATAATCTATTATTTTCAGAATCCAAATGTTCCATCAATTTACAAAATTAGAACAGCATTTCCAATTTCCTAACACCTTTTTTGTGTCCAATGAAGCATTAAGATAAACGTAACCATACATAATTTCAGTGTGTCCATTCCTATTAACCAGAGTTTAAAATGCTAACTCTGACTTGCCTGATCTCTTCCTGTGTGCTGAGTACTGTTCTAGGTATAAGATAAACATATTCAATGTTAGAAATAATCCTGTTAGGACTAAAATATTATTTTCCAGTAACTCATGAAGAAACTAGAACAAAAAGGTGTCAAGTTGCATAGTGTTTAAGTTATAGAGTTAGGATTTGGACCTTGGCAGCCCCAAACTATGTTCACACTATTAACTATCTAGATAAAACCTAAGTCATCTCTGATAAACTAGTACAATTGGTTTTCTGCCATGATGCCCACAGAAGGTCATAAACAGTTGTCTATTGCCAGCTTGAGAGGTTGCTGGATTTTCATTCTTCAGGTAATCACAAACTTCCACATGGAATGCAATAATTATAATAATTTTCTATCAGCTGGGACATGTTCTGTTTCATTTCATGGAAGAGAAAACTTGATGAGCATTGTGCACAGTATATTTAATTTCCTTGAGGCAGCTCAGCACTCAAGTACAGGACCACTAAAATAAATCAACATATTAAAGAACATAATTATAATAAATGCCAAAAGAAAGATGGCCATGAACTATGCCCTTCTGGATAATTGAAATGACACCATTTTTATTTTTGTTTCTGTGTATGGAGGATTGGAATGCCCATTCACTCTTTGTCCTAAGATAGGCAGTCCACATTGAACACATAACCCAGGTGAACTCTAATAAGATAACTGTGGGTTATTCCCATAGTTAGGACATGGGTATTTCCCTTTATGTAGACATACCCAATGATCTGAACTGATTGTGGCATTCCATCAACCTGTTGGATTGTTTGGCAATGTGGTCACTCAGCTGTCTGAGTTCCAGCCAGCTGTAATGCAGAGCTATCAAGAAACAGACATACTGACAGCGATGGGGACCCTAAGTGGAGGAGGACACAAGCAAGAGATTAATGTGACAGTTCAGTTTATAAAGCAATGAATAAATACAAAACAACAGTTATAATTTATGGCAACTTTGTGTTGGAGAGTCGCCGTAGGCTTGGAGAGTCTATTGTAGATTATTATCCTGTGTTAAAAATTAAGTGCCAAACAGAGGGCAAAATTCAACACAAACTGAACATTTGCTTCAGTTTGGGTGAATTCATGCTAGGCTCTGATATTCTTCACCAGGCAGTTGGTGCCACTGGAGGGGCCAAGTATTTTGAGATCCTAATCGGTTGTTATGAAGCCTATTCAATATGTCAAAATTCATTTTGAAATACTATCCAGTGTGATGAACCCATCCTCATTCCTATCAAGGCACCTCTGTAGCCAATTTCCATATCTAATGATCCTTGGGTATGGAAGCCAGACTACTCTGTATTCTTCCCTTATCTAGTAGTGAGAGCTTACAGGAAGGTAATTCCTGATACCCAGGGCAGTAAAGCCTACAATCATCAAGAAAAAAAAAATGATGCTTTTCTTAAAACCTTGGCAAACAATAAATCTTGCAACTTATAGTCAAAGGGCTGGCTCAAGTACAGTGGTAATTTCCAACATTTTCAAATAATAGAGCAGGCTACAGGCAACAGAAGCACAATTACAGATTTGACAATTATGTCAGCCTAGATAAACGTTTTGAGTATTACTCTGCACTGGATCCTGCCACAAGAGGTGTTTTTTCCAGAGCTAGGTGACGACAGTGAGGCATCACAGTGATTTATGGTGCTTGTGACAGCATTCAATTAAATTGTTCTAAACTGATTTTAATTAATTGGAAAACAGTGTTAGTTTGGGAAACATGACTTTACCGCTGAGGATGAAATCCTGATTGAATGGAGTACAGCACCAGCATAAAAGCTCAGAATAAAACAATAAAGGAATTGTTTTTCTTTAATGTGGGAGTTCTTTCCCCTTGTTACACTAGGAAATAGATGGAAATATATATTATGCCATCATGAAGTCCAGGAGCATCCATACACAGATTTCAGAAATGAAAAATTAAAATACACTGCATCAGTGCTCTCGGAGACCTGACATAGGTTGGCTTCTTCACTGCTTAGAAATGGTTTGATCTGCTTTTTTTCTCCTCCTTACTGCACCCAATCTCGAGACCGCTTGTCTTGCAGGTTTGTGTTGGAGATAACCCCTAGTGTGTTTTAAATTCTATCCAGTTTGCATATCTGAATCAAACCATTGCTCAAGCATCAGAGCCAGAGTGTACTTGCATTGTTCATTGAAGGAAACACCGATCACTGCTCAAATCTATCAGCTTATTCTGCGGAAAGCACTTACATACATCATCTGATCAGGCTTCATAACACTCCTGTGAAGGAGGGGTTTTCTTTTTTTCTCCTACTTTAAAGCTGAAGAATAAAAGGTTTTCTGGAGTTCAGTAATTTGGCCAACAATAGCTCTATAAATGCAGCCAGTTCACCACCCAAGTATAACTTTAATCTATTTTGTTATGCCAGGTGTTCTAGTCAGCCTTCTATTTCTATGGCAACTGCTTGAGATAATCATCTTCTAAAGCAAAATGGTCATGTTGGCTTCCTCATTTTGGAAGCCTTGGTCCATTGTTTAATCTTGTTAGTTTGGGGCCTGAGGTGAGGCAACACACATGTAAGGGAGCTCATGGCAGAAAAAAAAATCCTCATAAGGATGGTGATCTAATCCCATAAGAGTCCTGGTCTAGGAAGAGGAGGAGTGTTCAGGAGGAATGAACACAAACAATTGACTTGACACACACGTAGGAAAATTTCACATGCAGACCCCTTTCTTTTCTTGCTAATTAAAAGTTAATTGTAAAAGTAAGACGTAGATAAAGGCATGCCCACCACAAATAGGAAAATTGTGAAGAGGACATAGCATGTCTGACTCTGGCAGTGACTCCATGCTTGGTTGTACTTTCTGCCTGCTCAAGTAATATTATTATCTCCCTTCTCAGGCCTTCGATGGGGTTGAAGATTAGATAGTCGTAGTTACTGTATTCTTATGATCTAGCCAGGCCATTTCCTGTACAAGACTTAGACTTGATAGGATAGAATGTTTATTGAAACATTTAGTATGTGTTCCTTGCTTAATATTGTTTATGCTGGTTGTAGTTCTAATAATGCTTGATGTCTGTTCCTAGTGTATGTGGTTTTGTGTTGGGTTTAGAACACTTTTGTTTAGACAAAGGTGGGAGGTGCTGTGGGAGCACATTCTGCTCCTTCAGCCAGTGGCCTTTACGATGCCAGCCCACTTGGGCATGGTCTCTTTTGCTTTAAAAAGCAGCGGTAGCCGTGTGCTTACTCTCTTGCTTCCAGCTCCCACCTCTGGCTTCTAGACTCTGTTTCTGTTTACTCAGAGGGCTGTTGTCTAGGACAATGATCTGTAAGTTTTTCCCCTTAAATAAATAACACTTTTATTATCCATAATTCTGAACTGGTGTAGAATTGTTTTGTGACTTATGCCTTCAGTGGTGCATGTCTTTAATCCCCATACTTGAAAGCCAGAAGCAGAAGAATCTCACTGAGGTGGAGGCCAGCCTGGTCTACAAAGTGAGTTTTGGTACAAAGAGAAATAATTTCTTGGGAAAAAAAAGATATATCCTCAATGCTTAAAAAGTGGCTGTTGACGTTTTGTTGTAACAAAAACCTTTTAAATTAGCCTTAAGGCATGCTCATTGGAAGAGAAGTCATGACTGGACTGGAACTGTAAACCTAGTTAGTACCCATGGTCAAGGAAGTCACAGTCTGGAGAGGAGAACAACATACTTCAATTTCCAAAACTTATGTAATCTCTAAATATGTTTGAAATATTTATGTGGAGAACCACAGATAAGTGTGGCTCTCAACCTTCATCAGAGAAGGGTGACCCCTTAGCATTAGTGACCCTTATTTGCAGCAGATAAAGACTATTTTAGAGATTCATAACTGGTCAAAATATAGAAGAGAAATAACTGTGAAATACTCAACACCAGCTAATGGTCTGAAATGCAACTCTTTTTTCTAAGGCTCGGGGAAATTTGTGAGATCAAGAAGACCAGGATGCCTGCTGCTAAGCAGTGTCGACTAGATTTGACTGGGAAACTGCACCCACGAAATCTCAACAATATGGTGTCTGAACAGGACAGACATAAGGGAAACATCAGTTTACACGCCCACCCACAAGGACTGAAAATTCCACAACGTACTACCCCGAAGAGCTATAGGAGGTCAGTTGCTACTGAGAGAGTCAGTTTCCTCCAAGGATAAGTTCCTGAATACAATCCCAATTATCAGTCTTGGACAAATGTACTAAATGGACTCAGTAGGATGTATATGTTTATGTGTGTGTGTAATAAAGAACATGAAGTCACAAATTGGGAAGTGAGATTGGGGAAATAGAAAGGATTCGGGAAAAGGCATAATATAAATGTGATCATGTATGAAATTCACAAAATACTATAAAAATTATTTGAAATTATTTCAAGGTTCAATAGTACATATTTAAGACTGGGGAATATCTCCATTAGTAAAATGCTTGCTGCATAAACATGAGGTCCTGTGTTTAGTCAAAGGAAAGGCCCCAAACATACACACATGCACACACACACACACACACACACACACACACACACACACCTAGCTGTGGTATTGTATGCTTGTAATCTCAGCACTGAGGAGGCAGAAATGGGTGACCCTTGAGGCTCACTTTAGCCAGTCTAGCCTACTTACTGAGTTCTGGGTTGTGAAAAGTACTGTCCCAAAATGTGAAGGATGGTGCCTAAGAAAAGAGATCAAAGGTTCTTCTAGCCTACAAACATGAACACAAAATGCATATGCACACATGAACAGGTGCATACATATACACATAAAAATGTATGATTTACATTTCAATACCTTGCCCTACAACAGCAGAATATCTGGGGTGCACACCTGAGAATTCTATTTTTAAACACTTCAGCTGTGTTTTATTGTGGGCTTCTCTTTTAGGATACAGGCTATCCTGACTCAGTTTGGGGCATCTGTGACACAAGCCAGAGGTTCTAGTAGAAGGAACTTCAGTTGAGAAAGTCCTTCTATCAGATTACCTTTTGGCAAGTCCACAGTGCCTTTGAATGATGAATGATTGTTGTGGGTTGGCCTATCCCATAGCAGGGGTTGGGGACACTCTTGGGTGAGTGGTCCTGAGTTGTACAAGAAAGTAAGCCACAAGGAGCAAAACCAACAAGCAGCATACCTCCGTGACCTCTGCCTAAATTTCTGCCTTGCATTGCTCCATGATTTTTTTCAAAGATGAACTGTGATGTGAAATAAACAAAAAGAACCCTTTCCTCTCCAAGACACCTTTGGTCATGGCATGTTAGTACAACTCTAAAACTCTGCCTAAATCATCATCCAGCTACCAGTATTATTTCTCTCCTGCCTTCAACCACTAAAAGCACAGGTTCCATGTCGTGGAGGCCTTCAAGTTGTTACTCTTCCTGTAAAACATCCAAACAGCCAATGGCATAAAAGCATCACTAGCAATTTATAAATCATAGCTCTGTTAGTGACACTAGTGTAAACATCAACTATGTGTTCACTGAAGCTGAGGCTCCCCTTTTTAGAATTGTCATTTAGTATATATAAATACTGATTGAGCTCTCTCCTTCCTCCTAGCAGATGGCAGACCTGAGAATTGTATCATAGCTGAAGAAAGTCAAACACATTATCATTCAGTGACAGACCCTAAAGAATATCGTGAAGGCCAAAGTTTTTATTTCAAAAAATAAGTAATTGGAATTGACAGCAGAAGTGTAAATAGCACCCTGATGAAAAAATTTATTAATTCAACTTTCCTGTAGTGGTTGTTAACTCAGAACTGTGGTCATAAAACCTGTCCACGTGCCTGCAGTGTCCCTGCAGGAATGTCCTTGGATTCATATAACAAAATGTTGTGCCAAGTGAGAATAGCTTTATAGTGGCCAATAAGAACGAGGTTGTACCTATTTGATGTTGAATTACTTGCTGACAGAATTACTTCTGACAGACCCATGGTATGCAAAAGTCCACTATCAGAAAAGCCTGCGTTATCCAAGTTATCTATCTATACACGTGTGCATCCATGTATATCCATGTATGAATGCAGCTTAAAATAGGTTCCTCAGCTGCTTACATCAAACACATTTCCTTCTCCTTAGGTAAAAAATATAGAAAGCATCATCATCAAAGCAGTCTGAGAAAGATGCCTGTGTAACAAATTAGAAGTAGATTACCACAGGCCTCAGCACATACCTTCAATATCTTGACATAGATCAATAACTAGAGCTTGCACTTTCATACATTTCAAATGAAAATTGCAGAAACCCCCTGCCCAGTCTCTTCCATTGCAATCAATGTTGCCCTTCTGACATTGAATCAATATTAATTGCAAAGTCCCTGTATGGCATTTCCATATGCATGTGGAGGAAGGCAAGGTCAATTTTATCCCACAGTATTTTTTCCTCATCTACCCAAAAGACTATGCAAGTGGAGACGCAAGGTTAATTAAACCAGGTACACTGCAAATGATGATGCATCGCCTGCCTTTCCTTTCTACTTCAAACTCTATCATTTACATCGGAGGTAATTTAAATGATTTTACACTCATTCGGACTTCTTTTGCCTTATCCACCACTTCTCACTGTCTAGAAGCCATCTTCTCTAACCAAAGAATTACCTTCATCTTCCTCACAGTGGCATCAGTAACTAGACCCAATCAAGAGACAGCCTTGTCACCAGCTCATGGAATCCTGTTATATCGTCCTATAGTGATGATACCCGCTGCTTAGATTAATTGAGGCCCCTTCCCTTGAGCTGCTGGTGAAAACCCAATATCTAAAATGCAGGACATCAGTCAGAGGAGGATCCCCATCCCCTTGCCTTGTACTTGGTCACAATGATAACGAATAAACAAGAAGCACATTATTTACCTCAAACCAGTCCTGTGCTTGGATTCTAAATGAACCCATGGGATTCACTATTATTTTTATTTCCCCAACTGTGAATGCATCTGTAAATAACAAAATCTGAGATTTGCCAAATTGCATTCCACTAGAAATCTCAAATGGCAAACTAAATGCAACCACCAAAACAGCAACCAAACAGAATGATGCTAATCCATCAATGGGGTCTCAAATCCACATGGAGTGGAAACACAGACTTTACACAAGGTTCAGCCATGCCCAAAGTGCAGTTCAACTTCCTTGGACGTTGTGAAAATGAGGGTCAGATTTCAGAGATGATTCACTGTAGAGATGAGTTTCTATGATGCTTTTGTCTCCAGTTACCCAATAAAGTCTATGTTGGGTCAAAGTTCACACTTCAAGAATGAAAGTGGAGAACAATAGGAGATTACACCTAGATCATCTTCTAGCCTCCACACACGCATGTGCAATGAGAGCACTGATAAACTATACCGAGTCACTAAAATTAAATTTGTAACGTTATGTTTGAAGTCTGAAAACATAATTGGTAACCTTGAGAAACTGAAAACACCCAGTGGGTATTTTCAAACAAGTGCCTTTAGGGGAGAATATAGTTATGCAATCTTACAAATAAAAACAAACACTTTAAAATTTATCACAGTTTCCAAAATTGATAACTTTGTATTTTCATCCAAATGAGTCATTCAGTTACATCTCTGTCACTGAAATCAACTTGTACTCTTTGCGGGTTAAGCAAAGAACTACATATTTAACTGGCGTTGTACAGAAGAACTGTTAGTTCTGGCAAATTTATCAAATGAAACAATACAGAAAACTGTGGTAAACATCTCTGAGTTGAAAGGGGAAGCATTATTATCCTATCTGTGCATATACATGTAAGTGTACACACACACACACACACAGAGAGAGAGAGAGAGAGGGGGGGGGAAGGAGGGGGAGAGAGAGACGAGAATGAGTGTGAGTGTGTGAGTTAGAAGCACAGAGAACATTTCGA
Source organism: Arvicola amphibius (assembly GCF_903992535.2). NCBI lineage: Eukaryota > Metazoa > Chordata > Mammalia > Rodentia > Cricetidae > Arvicola > Arvicola amphibius. The sequence continues at coordinate 142,546,577 of NC_052050.1, read as the reverse complement.
GAGTTGTGGCATTCAAGTGGCTCGTTCACAATTCTCTAAGCCCAGCCTCCCTCCCAAAGGCTGAGCTTGTGCATGTGGAGTAGAAGGGAAAGGTGTTCTTCCAGGAAAGACGTGCAGATAACAGGAAATCTACTTAGCTCTCTGAAGCTCCCAGCCACAACTGCATACCTTGAAGTGGTAGTCCTGAGAGATCATATCTTTACATTCAATTAAAACCAGTATGTCACCTGCTTCTAACATCCCTATTCCTCGCACTCGGAGTCATACAGGACAAGTACGACCACACTCTCCCATCCTCAAATGTGTGATGACGTGCACCAAAGCTTGAGTAATGCAAATGAACAGGCTGAAGTGTCCCACTTCTTAAGATGACCTTCAGAGCAAAACTGGACGGTCATGGAGAAGCAACCATCACTGGCCCCACTTCAGTTCTTCTGCCTAAAATAACAGAATACATTTCTGTGGCTTTCAAACTAATATAAATGAACATAATAACTTCCTTTTGTTCGTGGCCGATTACATTATATTACAGCAGCACGACTTCCAGGGCTAGCATGCAAAAGTAATTTATTTTTCTCCCACATCTATAACTATTTGGGAGAGCAGCTAAGTCTTCATAATTATGCTGCAGACACAGTAAATAGAGCAAACGCAATAGGTCACACTGCGACTATAGTTCAGGGAGAGAACAATTATTTTACCCTGTATAATTTGCATCCAACACTTCATACGGGACACTAAAGAGAAAAACAACACTGGCTTAGAAAATTACTTCAGCCTTTTAATAATCACTCTTCTTATTTTTTTAATTTATGTTAAACAGATTTTCTCTAAGAAACAGGAAGACACACGTGCACATACACACATGCGTGCGTGCATACACACACACACACACAAATGGCATGCATGAACAATTTTCATTAAGAATTCATTTCCTTTCACATTGTTATTCATTTTACTTTGTCTGACACAGATTAAGTTATTATCAAATTAACTAAAATTGCTGAATGTCATTCAATTTTCCTTCTTTGCCTCTTTTCCTTTCCTCTCTGCAATAAAACAATCTGCCATCACCAAAAAAAAAAATGCTCTAACTTAAGAAATAGAGCTATTCTCTAAAGATATTTTTTAGTTAAGTAGAGAAAAAAAAAACCTGCTATCAAAAAATGCAAACGGTGTGGAGACAGTCTGCACCCAAGCAGCTGTCTATAACAGAGGACAACCGTACCAAAAAGTAAGGCCAATATATTTGTATTTTGTAAATTATTATTAAAGAAAAATATGAAGCATCAAAATGTTTTTCAAGATGAAGGAACAAAAGAACCAAGTCCGTAGCAATCCCCCTGACACCCAAAGGATTTTATCCAGAAGACTCTTTGTTTTAAAAGTTAGACTTGTTGGTGGGGAGATCAATCTGAGTCCCATGAGAAATGCAGTCTAATAGCCTTTGTATTTTTAACAAGGAAAAGCCCCAGATGTAAAAACAAAATTAAAAGCACTATGAAGAAGACACACAAATCAGACTGTTAATGAGGAAGCCAGGGAGCCCTGGTGAAACTCAAAGAGCCTCCAGAGGAAAGGATTTGAGCTGACCCTTTGCATTTTAGCTCCCTCTCACTATGGGGAAGATGAAGATTAGCATCTCAGCCTGAGAAACACTGGGCTCACTGCTCTCTGAGGTCAGCCTCTTCATCCAGGCCCAGAAGCTAGCTGCATGGTGGTGGTCACTGAGTGGAGGCATTTCTCCCAGCAACTTATGGATAATTATTGGAAGCTCAGTGGCATGAACTCTCGTCACCAAAAACCTGCTAAGAAACAGAACGGTCACACAAGGAGTCATAGTTTAACTCATGAAGGGTTTGTGGTATGAGCAGAGTTGAGAAACCAGTTTCAGCACTGCTCACCTCTGCGGACTTGGATCATTCACTTTGATTTCTAAACTCAAATCGTCTGGCCTCAGCCACCCATGGTCACTGAGCATGTCAAATGCAGCAAATGTAGTTGAGGAGTAAAACTTCACATTTAATATTACTGAAAATAATTAAAATTTAAATTTAGAAGGAGATATTCTCCTTGGTTATTTGGAAAATTTCTCAACCATGTTGAATCAAATGGAGCATGTTATTTGATTATTTTCAATCAACTGCAAACACAGAAAGAATAGGTGGTTTCCAATGAGGGGCTAGCATTTGTTGTGGGTTGAATGAGAAAGGCCACCTAGGCTCATGCATTTGAATCTTGGTCCCCAGAGGGTGGTGCTATTTGGGGCAGTTGTGGAAACATCAGGAGGTGCAGCCTGTGGCCTTTGAGGTTTTAAAGGTCCCAGAGTGCACCTGCTCTGAACAGTAAGCCAAAAAATTTCACTTTCCTTTAACTTTGGGGTGTTTTAACACAGCAACAGACAACAACAACATCTAAAGTGAGCTGCTTTTGAATAAAACAGGCACTGACTTCAAAGACTTATTAACAAAAAAGAATTAAATGCTTTACATTGATTGTAGTTTGAAATAATATTTCAGATATTATTATTGAAATATATATTATTATTCAGATATATATAAGGAAAATTTTTAATTATATTTATGAATCATATTTGTGGCTTATATTATATTTCCTTCAGACAATGCTTATCTGAATCTTGGCTTCTTCATATATAAAATGTGAGGATAATCACTATGTTGCAGAGGATTCTGAAATAAAATACAGATATTATCAGTCATTTCTTCCAGTGTCTTCTAGGCCACTTAGTCAGTGACCTTTTAGAGAAAAGCTGTCATGTATCCCAGCCTGAGCCCTTACTACATTGCCAATGACAACCCTGGACTTCTGGTCCTCCTGTCTACCTCCTAAGTCCTAATTTTACAGCACCATTCCTCCACAGATGGACACCAACAGAGCAACATTCACAGCCCAAGTCGTCCTTTCTACTAATACCATATAACCTATTGCAGAGGATTCTAAGCAATATTCAACAGCTCATATCATAATCCTAACAGAGAGTGAAGATTTCTACTGCTGCAGTAATAACTGCGACGATGCGCTGTTCTCATCTCTACCACTTCAGTCTGCTTCATTCTCCCTTCCTCTCCTTCAGAAGTAAGTTAGCGCACAGACTTCTGGCTTATTGGTTCTTCGTGTGTTTCTTTTTTCCAAATTACCCTATACATACATATTTTCATATATCTTCTCTCTTTCATTAAACGAACACAATTTTCTACTTCCTGATAATGACTCAATAGCAAGGAGCTCAGGTTGCTCTCCCTCCATCTTGTTACTCTATGTGCAACTGCAGAGAACACCAACTGAGTAGAGGATCTACAAGTCATTCAACTCATCTCGCTTTAAATTGTTCCCAATAAATTGCAATTATAAACAATAGTGCAGTGAATAACCTTGCTCATGGCTTCAAGTGGTTGAAGCAAGATCTTTTGAATGGATTCTTGAAGGGAGAAAGCTTTAGTGAAATGTTAAGTCCCCAGATGAAGCTTTGTTATGTATCTTGACAACTCTTCCTTGGTAACTCACCACCATGTTTCTCCCCAATCAACAATATGTGATGTCCCATGCATTTGGTATTGTTTTCTTGGCTAAACCTATGATAATCAAAGGATTCACACTGACTAGTTCCTTTGAACCCTGGGGCCATTATGTAGCTTTTCTCCAAGTAATTAAACTTTTGACTTATACCATCTTCATTTCTTGATGCGTCAGTTTCTCTCTGACACTCTCTCTCCATAGGTGTTTGTATGTATGTATGCACATATATATGTATTTATATGAATATATACTCTTGGAGGATATACGTATACACACACACACACACACACACACACACACACACACACACCCTCCCTAAATCACAGAAGTCTCCTAGAAGAAAAGAAGAATTGACCCAGGAACCAAACACATTGTTCTCCAACTTTAACAAGTAATTTCCTACTGCCTATAAAAGGAGCATCCATGTTTTTGTAAGCTCACTAGCGGCTGTCTTAAGATAGCTTGGGGCCAGTCTCATCTACAGCAACATTTCTCTGGACACTGCTCCTCCTGGAGGGTCTGCATTCGGGTCACAAGCTACGGCTGTGCTCACAGGCTTGTTTTGCTTGTCATTCCATGCCCCGGCCCTTCATACCTCACCCTGTCTATCTGAACTCCAGCCATCAGTCAAGCTCAAATGTCAACCTTGCTTCTTCAGATCAGGTATAGACTTTGCCCACTCCTTGATGCTGTGAAAGTTCCTCACTGACACAAAACCCACTGTGTTCTTGGATTCAGACAGACCTAACTGTTCTTAGTAAGGGTTGGGGCATGAAGGACCTTGTACCCACAGAACACTAGGGAAACCAGGAACGTTAATCACACAGGGTTGTCTCCTCAAAGTTGGAAATACCTGAATCCTGTCCAGAAGGCTAGGAGTGGATATTATTATGACCTGGGTGACCTATGCTCTCTGTAGGGGCAGACCTTACCCAAATACCACAGAAGATTTGTCCCAAACTCTCCCTCCCGAGACCTTTATCTTTAGCTCCCCATTAATCAAACTGGGCAAGAAATACCCGAGTGGATCACACTTGGCTGCTCAGACACTAGGTAGGAACCAAGGCAGTGAGGTATTTATAAGTAGGAGAGTCCTACTTATATGCAGAGCCTAGATCTGGGCAGAAATGCTTTCCTGTGGAGCTCATGGTCAGCAACAGTACTACTCTGAGGGGCAGCATCACTGAGACTGGCCAGAAAGAGTTAAAAGTGATGACTGTAGAGGGACAGAGGCCACGAACTGAAGACCAGATTCCTGATCTCCATTTTAGGCTCCAAAAATTCAACTAAGAGATAATGAAGAATCCTTCCACTCTATGACCCCACCAATGAAAGGTCATGGGACCCTTGCAAGCTTCAGTGAGTCGGAGACTTCAATATTACTAACATTTTGTTCAATGTGGTTGTTGACAAGTGTCTAATTTGATAAATTTAAAAAGTGGAGGATGCAGCACCTAAAAGATGACTATCAGGGCCCAAAGCAATCCTCAGTTTGCAATTTAATCATGCCAAAGCAAGAACATTCACCATAGCTGCATCCCCACTGATGGGTCCAACTGACACAGGCAAGAAAGAAATTCAGCTTAGTATCAGTGGGACAGACTGGGCCTAGACCACTATGGAAGGACCAAAGACCTTCTGATGTGAATTCAAGGCTTGGAAAGTTCTCAGCCAATCAAACAATCTCCCAAAGGGATGTGATTCTACCTCTGTCTTGAGTGGTTCACATCACTTAAAATTTTATATATATATATATATATATATATATATATATATATATATATATATATATATATCACCATTACAGGGTCTCTATCCTCCCACTCAGGTAAATTTTGATATCTAGGTGACTAGAATTCTTTGAGTCTGAGAGAGTTGTTGAAGGTGATGATTCAGAATAGGCTCCTTTATTGTAAATGAAGCCAATAGGCAAGAAGTACTTTATGAGCATCTATGAGGACTTTTCAATGTAGAAAAAGAAAGTGCTCTACACTACTTACATTTGGAACAAGCATGAGAAAGACTTGAATAGATAAGCACCTGTGGATACACTTTGCTATAATAGCTATGTGATCCTAGCTATATTCACCAGAATGTAGACAAATATTATTGTCTTCCTGACAGACTTTATATATACATTTGCTTCTTCATGACTGAAAAAAGTCCTTTTAGAAAAAAAGAAAACACTCATGTATGTGTGTGTGCAGCTTCACGTGCATCTGTTCTTTTTTTATTGATTTTTATTGAGTTCTACATTTTTCTCTGTTCCCTCTCTGCCTCTCTCCTCTCCTTCAACCCTCTCCCAAGGTCCCCATGCTCCCAATTTACTCAGGAGATCTTGTCTTTTTCTATGTCCCATGTTGATTAGATCCATGTATGTCTCTCTTAGGGTTCTCATTGTTGTCTAGGGTCTCTGGGATTGTGGTTTGTGGACTGGTTTTCTTTGCTTTATGTTTAAAAACCACTTAGGAGTGAGTACATTTGATGATTGTCTTTCTGGGTTTGGCTTACCTCCCTCAAAATGAAGTATTCTAGCTCCATCAATTATGCACGTGTTCTTTAAGTCTGACTGAAGACAAACATACAAGTGCCACAGTGTGGTTACGGAAGTCAGAGGACAACATAGATGTCAATCCTCACCTTCTACCTTTAGACAAGGTCTCTGTTGTGGCTGTTGTGCCTGCTGTTATTAGTTACTGTGCATGCTAAGGTAGCTGTGTTTCATGCTTTTGGAGTCCCTAGTCTCTACTTGGAATCTCAACTTAAGAACTTAAGAACGAAGGACTCGCAGACATATACTACCACCTCCAGCTTTATTTGGGTCCTAGGCATTCAAGATTCTTAACCTTCCATAAGTTGGCACTTTATACACAGAACCATGTCTTAGCTCTATAAAAGGGTTCTTTGCACAAGTGTCATGAAATGACTTTTCAAAAATACATGTATTTATTGTGTATGTTTGTACATACATGTGTGACTATATGTCATCTCAGAGGCATGGAATCAGAAGACAATTTTCAGTTATCTATCAGCAAAAATATTTTCAATTTAGGGGATATATTGGAGGGAGAGGTGGGGTAGGTAGGATTATATTTCATTGTACACATGTATGAAATTCTCTAAAAATTAAAACCTATAATGAATAAACACAGATGACTAACAAGTACGTGGAAAGATGCTTATGATCACCAATAATTAGAGCAACACAAAGGCACACATGGGCATTATCTGTCACCAATATAAATCAAGACTAATGTTGATAAGCATGTGGAGAAAAAGGAAACCCTAGGCACAGTGGATAAGAATGTGCACTAACTCAATCACTGTAGAAGAGAGTTACAGAAGTCCATCAACAAAAAATAACAAAAACCAAACTACTCCATGTTATGTTGCAATCCCTTTTCTGTGTATGCATACTAAAGAACTGAAATTCATGTCTCGAAATATCTGTGCTCCATGGTCACCTCACATTATTCACAATAGCCAAAGTACGAGAGTAACCTACAGGGCCATCAGCAGATCAAAACAGAAAGAAACCATGACACACACAAGAAAGAACATTTCAACCATAAAACGAGGAGGAGCCTGCCATTTATGACAAGACAAGCTAGTCTACAGATTATCATGCTGATGGAGGAGTGTCTATGTGTTACTTTCATTATTAATAAAGAAAACTGCCTTGGCCCTTTAAGAGAACAGAAAATTAGGTAGGCGGAGTAGACAGAACAGAATGCTGGGTAGCAGGCAATGGGGAGAGGCTTCAGGCAGTTGCTGTATGCAGTCGCCATGCTTCTCCTCTCCGAGATGGACGCAGGTTAAGATCTCTCCTGGTAAGCGATCCACCTTGTGGTGCTACACAGATTACTAAATATGGGTTAAAGCAAGATACGAGAATCAACCAATAAGAAGCTACAGATAACGGGCCAGGGGCCAGGCAGTGTTTAAAAGAATACAGTTTCCGTGTAATTATTATGGGTAAAGCTAGCCGGGTGGCGGGACGCAGCCCGCCGCTCCTTCTACAGATTGGCGCTCCAACGTGGTGACTAAATCCACTTAAAAACCTGAGAGGGCTTTAAATAAAGGAGAGAGAGAGAGTTTAACACAGCTTTTTGCCTGGGCGTGCTGTAGAGAGATTTCCTGTTTCGGCAATAGCGGCAGAGAAAAGCTGAGTCATTTTAAAACGTGGCTTCCTGGTGCTGTGCCGCCAGTGCAAACTCTGGCTATAAAGCATTTCAGTGACTTTTATGGACTGGATGTTTGTGTGCCCGCTTGGGATCGGAAAGAAAGTACTCTGAGACCATGCCGATGGCTCCCTGCTCCCTGACTGCACCTGGGCAGATGGCAGAATCAAGCTTAGGCAAGCAGAAGAGCATGGCGGATTTCTGCCGCCATACAGAGAGATGTTTCCAGGCTGCGCAGTGCTCTGCGCATCTGATTTGGCTGTAACTTGGATGAAAAGAGTTTCTGTGCTGCATGCTCAGTCTCAGAATTAAACTGCTGAGTGTGGCTCCAATGTGGACTGCTGTGTGCCTGGAACTGTGTGCGGCTCAGGGGCATCAAATGACTGAGGCAGGAGCGGCTTTGGCTCTGCTCCGTCATGCTGAACTGTACTGATCTCAGGCAGGATCTATTGTAATTACCATGATAACAGCACAGTTAAGTTTTAGACTTGGCTGGAAACAAGCAGTACCGTATTACCTCTACATGGCGCAACTTAAGTTTTTAAGAAGTAGTTAACCTTTTAAGAAGTGCTCCTGGATAGTAAAGAATTACAGATTCACAATAGGACAGATTCAGACATATGAATGTATGTAGGTTTGAGGGAGAAGAAAAAAATATAAAAAATAAAGTTGATGCCTTAAAAAAGGGTAAAGTCTTTAAAGAGACAGAGTACAGATAGTTATCGATTAAAAGAAGTAAGTGATAGAGTAAAAATAAGCCACGTAAAAATGGAAAATTCACAGAGAGTCTGGATGATGTATTTTATTATGTTTTCTTTGAAATTTTTGACTGTAAAGGAGCTAAGTACAGAAAGACATTTCATTATATGGGCTGCCAGTCTAGACCAGAATGGACATCTTAATGGTATGACTTCAGGATTTGGATCTAAGAACATGATGCTTTGGAAAAGAGTTTCTTCTTTTGTTTTCACAGAGGACGAGACTCTGTTGATTGCTTCTATCCCAATATGGTATGATAGACCACGCCCTCCTGAAAGGTTGCTGTGAACATCTTCAAAAAATTACTTCACTCAACTGCCAACTGAGAGGAACCTAGCACACAGGTTACACCATGAAAGACCTAAATAACAGCGCCCCCATTCAGCAGGAAGCAGTTTGGAGAGAAATAACTGCACCCATTTTCCCAAATATTGTTTATAAATGTTCTTTTACATTTAAAGGGGGATATGATATAGAGATGAATAATTTGCAATGGTATGGATTTTAAGGTCAATTTGTTATATGTATATGTATTTCTGATCTTGATTAAGCTATTTTGATTGTGTAGTTCATTTTAAAAACTGTAATGTATAATTAGGAAATATAGGTTGTTAATGAATAATCATCCATAATAGTCAAGCTTGTAGTCATGTTAGTTAGATTTTCTAGATATATAGAGATATACTTTAAATAGGCATTCTTCATATCTTTCAATAGTCAAACTTGTAGTCATGTTAGTTAGATTTTCTAGATGTGCATAGATATATTTCAGATAGGCATTCTTCATATCTTTCAAAGACTGCAGAATATGGCATTTAATGTTTTAATAACTTAGGGCTTTTCATGACAATGAGACACGTCTGCTCCTGGCAGCACCAATCTACTTCGAGAGGAAGATGGGCATCGAAGAAGCTACTTATGGAGTTTGTTAGCCATTTGGGCAAGAAACTGCTCTTGCCTGGACTGTTACATAAACTGGACACAAAGAACCCACAAAGAGAGGACTGCTGAACTTGCCTAAAGGTGAGATGGTCCTTCGGGGTTCCTGATTCATGAAAGAGTCTGAGAGACGTTCTGCAGGACACAGCAGAAAGTGACTGAACTGTCTTTGGAATTTCCTGCTTCATGGAAATGTCTGCTGGACACTATGGGCCTGAAGGCTGAAGATGGATGCCCCAACAGTACAGAGGAAATTTGGGTGACTGTCCAGGCAGCGAGTTGTCTCTGTCATTTCTAGAGTTTGAAAGTTGCATATGACTTGTTTACTTAGGTAATATTATATCCTTCTGGAGTCTTTGATGGAGTTGAAGAATAGTTATAGCTTTCCTTAGTTATGATAAAAGATAAAATATATTTAAATATTGTAACTGTAATTCTTGCTTGATAACTGTTTTGTTACATGTAATTTTACTATGTTAAAGCCTTTCTTTTTTGTTTAAACAGAAAAAGGGGAAATGATGGAGGAGTGTCTATGTGTTACTTTCATTATTAATAAAGAAAACTGCCTTGGCCCTTTAAGAGAACAGAAAATTAGGTAGGTGGAGTAGACAGAACAGAATGCTGGGTAGCAGGCAGTGGGGAGAGGCTTCAGGCAGTTGCTGTATGCAGTCGCCATGCTTCTCCTCTCCGAGATGGACGCAGGTTAAGATCTCTCCTGGTAAGCGATCCACCTCATGGTGCTACACAGATTACTAAATATGGGTTAAAGCAAGATACGAGAATTAACCAATAAGAAGCTACAGATAACGGGCCAGGGGCCAGGCAGTGTTTAAAAGAATACAGTTTCCTTGTAATTATTTCTGGTGTAAAGCTAGCCGGCGGGCGGGTAGCGGAACGCAGCCCCGCCACTTCCTTCTACATCATGCTACTGAAAAAAATATCTAGATGAGAAAAACCATGGCAGGGCAAAGGCCAAATTATCAGTTATATGATGCATGCATTTATGATATTCAATATACCTCACTTGGCTATAGCTAGCCATACTGTACTACATACTTAAAAGTTATTAAGAAAGCAGATCCCATTGTGGACTCAGAATACATACATACGTGTGTGTGTGTGTGTGTGTGTGTGTGTGTGTGTGTGTGAAGGACTGATGGATATTACTGAGCCTGAATGTGATAAACATATATTTCACATGGAGGTGTTTCCATGCTTGTGTCAAATTATTTAGTACTCCTTACACATATACTGTTTGATGTGTCAATTTTATTTCAATGAAGTTAGAGAAAGGATAAAATAGAGTAGAAAAGCAATGATTTCAAGTTGCTTTATTACCAGCTAAGAGCTTTGACCGAGTTCCAAAATCACACAGCTTCCACAATTAGAACAGAATTTTTCCACTAGAAATGAATTAATAACTAAAGTTCTGAATGTGCAGCATACACTAATCCTGCTTTTTAAAATCCCTAATGGGCTTTGTAGCAGTGCAATTTGGCAAAGTGAGTAAAATCCTCACATAATAGATAAAGGTAATTAGAGATGCAGAACCAATTCCTTTTAAATGCCCTGCATGTAATTTGGACCCTTTAGTTCCTTCTTCAGAAATGGGGAAATTGGTGAAGGGGAGAAATGCTAAAAACTAAGAGATAACCTTGCAACAGCAACCCAAAGGGATCTGGGACTTGGACAGTACAATAATTCCCTCTACCTACTGGGATTTTCTGAAATTTCCCCCATGAAAGCAGCCTCCTTACCATCAAGTCTGTACCTTTAGAAAGTGTCTAACATCAGTTTGTATTACCAACACCTAGAGGCAATTGACAGCCAGGAATTAGGAGGACCTGTAGGAACATGTCTTAGGGAAAATGTACCTGTGAAAGCAGAGCCACACATATCATTCCATTTATCTCATGGAAATCCATTTTGGGAAGCACAGCTTCTTTGCAGTCTCCAAGGAATAAATCTGGTTTACATACAAAGTAGGTGGCCAGTTAGCCTTCAAACTCTACCTCGTCTTTAGAGTAAATGTGACAATCTGGAGCACTCTTTTAGCTTGTCAATGGAAACTCAACAATGCAGAGGCAGAAACAGAAGAAATGAACCTTGGGGTTGATGGCTAAAGACAGACTTCAATAGTCCTTGGGTCCTGGGAAGGAGGTGAAGCTTCTGAAGCTAGAAACTGCATTTTTTATGGCAAATGATGTGAAGAATGGTTCATTAGATGGGGAGGAGAATGTGGAAATGGACATAACTAGGCCCTGAAACTGAGTTTTATAGGTCACAGACTTCAATAGTGAAACCACCCTTTGTGGTATCTCCGGAAGCACGCTATCTCCTCAGCATGTCCTCTTTGCTATAGGGTTGAAGATCCATCAGAAATCCCCATGGCTCAAAATGTACATGGTAAAACCATACATTCAATACATGTGGCACTCCAGAGCCTGGTGCCATACTTCACCACGGACACAATATTCAGGCATACCTCTCACTTTCAACGCCTCCAAAGAAGAGACAAGGAAAACCAACCTTGGCATGTAAAATATAGGCCATTCTATGACCATGAGCTTTGACCTTTTACCATGATTTCATTAAAACTGGTTGAGTTGGGGGGGGGGGGGGACAAGTTTATGAGAAGCAGAATCATCTTAAAAGTCACAACTCATACCCTGTCTCAAATTACAAAGAACCCCAAAGTAAGTGAGTCCATAAAACCATCCATCACAGCTAAGCACTGGTGAGACCCAAAGCAAATCTTCAGATTCCCAGCTCAAAGATTTTGTAGTGTCCCCCTGTTGAGTATGGCTGGGCTTCCCATAACAAGCTCTAGACGACCACACAGATCCTAAGTTAAACATAACCGATTCTCAAAATACCAAGGACATCTCAAGAACTTGGTGGAGACAGTTCCTCAATGACATTTTCTCTTAAAATAGCTGGTTGCTTTAATGTGGAGTCTTTATACAACAAACTCCTTTGTCTATTTGTTCCCTAGCTTATGAACAATTACATCAGCTCAGTTCTCACTGGAGTTCTGGGTTTAAGACCAAAGCCCAAAGCCCTCTCCCCAAGGATGGCCAGGAGCTAACCATTGGCTATATCTCTTTTATGTATGTATTCATTTATTTGCATAGTGTGTGAATGTGCATGCATATGTGTTTATGATGCACTCATATGAGGAAGGGCACAGACCCACGTGCATGCATGAAGAGGTTAGAGGAAAAGTTGAGCCTCTTCTCTATCACTGCCCATCACCATCAGAGACAGGGTCTGTTGCTGAACTGGAATTCCGTATTTCTGCTTGGCTGGCCTACCAGCCTGTTCCTGGGATCTATCTGTATACGTCCTACAATGCTGGGGTTAAGGGTACCTGTTGCCATGCCTAGCTTTTTTTGGTGTGTGTGTGGGGGTGGTGGATGCTAGGATTTGAATTCCTATCCTAAGGCTTTCATAGCAAGTATTCTTACCTGGTTGTCTCTTTCAATAACTGCTCTGAAACACCATCCAGTCAGACTTTCTTAAAGTCTTGAGTGTTTCATATATTTGGCAGAGAGTGAAATACAAACCTATTTCTGATGATAATGCCTTTTAACAGTTGTCAAAACTGATTTAACAGGAGGCTATAGCAATGCATGTACCCCAGCGGATTTCTCATCTTTATATAAAACTTTGGGACATCATGAATAATAATTATATTTATTTTTTTCTTCCCTAAAAATGACAGAATCCCTAAACTGTGACTTACAATTTTGCTTGAGCTTTTACTTTTTCAAATGTATACCATCATAGAAAAGTTCCCATATGTGTCATCCCAGGACTGTCACCTCCGTGGCCTCCAGGTTACCCTAGACAGGAATGAAACTGCTTAGAGCAATTTTAGATTCCCAGAGGAGGGCATGGATGTGTGAGTTCCTAGCCCCTGGCAAGGTTAAAGGTGTCTTTTCTCCTCTGCCCATCAGACATCTTCCCTGGACTTCAGTTAGAAGCCTTTTTAAAAAGCCAGGATTTTTTTTCTCTTGCCATTCTGTGCTTTGGGTATACTTAATCCAAATCCATGAGTAAATAAAATTAATCTACCAAGTTGATTACTTCATTTTTCCCCATAGTAGCAAAGTGCATGCTACAAAGGACAATGAGGTGAATGTTCCCAGATTTGTCTATCATCTACTGTAGAGAACATTTTATTTACAGATTCCTAGAACCCTGGAAATGGAAATTACATGGAGCTCCGTCTGAAACCAATTACTGCATCCAAACAAACCTGGAGCAAGGCATTCAGAGCAGCCATCATCTTCCCTATGGCGCGGGGCATCCTACCACAAATGGTGTAATTCTCCCAGGGAAACGCAGTGACAGGTGTTTTCCCAGAGATAACTGACCCTGTCCTGTAAGGAATGGGCAGGAGGAATCCATGGGCTTTTTCTTCATCTGTGAACCCAACAATAAAAACAGCAGGATCCCCAAGCAATTTTATATCTGTGAAGTTAAATTCTGGTGTTGGGTTTTACAAAAGCAAAGGTCTTATGATCACACATACAGTGCTATTGTATTTCATTATAAACTAAAAAAGAAGAAAAAAAGGAAAGGAAAGGAAAGGAAAGGAAAGGAAAGGAAAGGAAAGGAAAGGAAAGGAAAGGAAAGGAAAGGAAAGGAAAGGAAAGGAAAGGAAAGGAAAGGGACAACAGCAACAAAAAGAAGAAACATGGGTGTCACTGCTTAGTGAGTGCATATGTTAGCTACTAGTATGTTATCTCTAAGTCATCTAGAACAATGTATTTTGTGATCTCCAATCAGGAATTGACCTTAAAGGATAGCAACATACTCTAAGTTTAAAAAAGCAAACAGGCTAAAATAACTTCACGTAACTCGGAGAGAAAATTCTTTTACTTCCTCATTGTATTCTGAAATATTTTTTCTACTGACAGAAAATGTGGTTTACTTGGCAGTGACGACTGACACAGATAAGATTAACAATTCAGTGGGTAGCACATCTCTAGCTAGTGCATCTCTAGCCCATTTTGTTAAGCCTGGGCTATAGACCAGTGGAGCTGGTGGGGAGAAGAAAGGGGATATTGTTGCCATTCTTTTGCAAAAATATGTGCCATCTACAAAAGCAGCAAATTGCTTAAACATTTAATTAAAAGGATGCTTTGTAACCTGTATGTTTTTAAAGATACACATTTGTTATATGTTTAATAAAAGCCACTTATATAGGCTCTAGGAGTCTGTAATTGTTTTGTGTGCATAATTTCTAATCTGTATGATTATTTCAGCAAAATATACATGAGCATAATAGTATAATATGGTTTAATATAGTTTTATGCATTGCGTTTTTTATCTTTTTCTATTTATTCACAAAAATAGCCAGCACTGGGGTTTCTGTTGGAATTCTCCTTTAAATCTTCTCTCGATTTAACATGATTCCATCCTAAAAGCACTGCCATTAGAAACTATTGCTACTAAAGCATTTATATTTCTGGTTTTACTAGTCCTGGTACCCAGTGACTCCACACAAAAAGGCTTTGAACTTGGCTGGATAGAATTATCTTGAGAACTCTTAAGAAATACTAGCTTTATATTCCCATTCTAGTCATCGGAAAGAAAACCTCTGATGCTGGGGCCAAGGAATCAGAATTGTGAAGTTTCTGCTGTGGGCTCACATGACTTCACCTCACCAACTCACCTACAGAGCTACTGAATGCAGTCCCTCATAATGCAGGTGTCACTGGGAGCACAAACTGACACATCCTGTCTCTATTGCACAGCTGAGAAACCAACCCTTGGACCTGTATGCTAGCAGAAAATGAACCAAGGGACCTAACAGACAATAACAATCTGTGAAAAAAAGAAAGGGCTTACATAAGAGCAATTGTTTTAAAATTAAAAAAATGTTTTCAACTAGGCATAGGGGCTCACACTTTTAATCCCAGCACTCAGAATGCAGACCAAATTGATCAAAGACCAGTTAAGTTGGGAATCCAAATGTATAGTCAGTTGTCAGTAGCACACGTGGGACTTAGGTTGACATCCAAATCAGGTGGGAGCCAGACATGGCTGCACCTGCCTTCTATCCCAGCCTTTGGAAGGTGGCAGTAGGGAGGATCAGAGAGAAAGTAAAGAGAACCTCTGTGTGTTTGAAGCCAGCCTGGTCTATATATCCAGGTCCAGGCCAGCTAGGAATACATTGTAACACTTTCTTTCAAAGATATAAAAATAATTTTAAAATGAAAAAAAGAATTTTCCCTTGTACATTGTGTAACTTTTGCTTTAATGTGTTAAAACCATGTGCACTTTCCTCAAATGCTGAGCACTGACTCAGTTCAGCTTTGTTAAATTCAGATTGCCTTCATCCCCCATTTCCCAGTCACTTGCGAACTGCACACTGTCCATCTGCTCAGAAACGGTACTTTTGTATTCTTCATCAACTGCCCAACAGGTGAGAACTGCTGGGCGGGGTCCCCAGCCATTCAAGATAGCTGGTTCTGCATACTCTAGCTACTGAGCTACCCCCACCCAGGTCACTTTTCACTTCGAAGCCTTTCATTAGCTCTCATGACATAATTTTAAATCTTCTAATCAAAGTAGTATAGAAGGGTACAAATTCATCCAATAAACTATGTATGCATAGTTTTCAAGATCAATTTTTAAAATTAAAATGGTAGTCCATGTTCACTCTACTGTGAAAAGCATGCTAATGCTTCCATGTGTGAAATCTTGTCCCAACAAGGAATCTTATGTGGGGACTTAACTCAGCCAGAAAATGAAACACCAGGATTAATGTATTTCAAGAGTTCCATGAAGGTTACTTATGGCACCTGACTTGTGAATACCATTGCTTCAATACTGGAATCAAGGAACATCGGTTCATGTCTGTTCTGACTTCATACTGGGAAAACAAAAACAGAGGTGATCTCACCAGTGCGCATATGGGCACCACTAGCTGGATGCAATGCATTCTTTGTCTGACATGAAGTTAAGAGAAAAACTGAGGGCTGGGGGGGGGTGGATTCTTGGAGGAAATTGGAGGACAAGGTGCATAATAGATATGATTAAGACATTGCAAACATGAAATTTTCAAGAAATAAATATATTTAAAACACATCATAAAGAGCAAGGGTGAAAACAATGGAAGACAGCCTTACCTTGAGGATCACTATGTCAAATCAAGAGTTAGGACCTGGATTCCATGTCAACTTCAATAATAGCACAGCAGTCTTTAAACAAAGTGAGAAACAATACAAAAACTTAAAACGTCTAACCTCTCTCCTGCAGCCTTCACCCATTGTTAAAGAGGCCTTACAGGAACATAAAATTTTCCTGATAACCCTAGAAGTGACTTCACTCGATATCAAGAATAATAAAAAAATTATCTAGCATAAGTTTGGTTTGTAATTTCCCCATTAGAGAAGCTTCTTTATTATATCTATCTCATTTCCAGCTAGACTTAGCAATAAAAATTTACAAAGACAGGATAACTTGCAAAGTTGCCTAAACATGCCAGTCAGCCTGGAGCATGTTTTCATGTGGAGCCTCAACAGCAGTATCCAGGGGGTGGCTTCTCAGCCTAGGGAATATCCAAGTGAGAGAAACTATGACCAGTTATTTTCGATTTAGGAACAAGTTTTTCATTCTAAATTCACAGGCATGGATCTTTGACAGGGTCCTCTCACCAATTTAAAGCTCATGCAACAGGGAGATGGCCATCCAAATGACCGCACTGTGGACAGAGTGTTGAGAGCACACACATTAGGAGAAAATAAATTGTTCATACGGAGTACCTGAGCTTTCATCACGGCAGAGAATTAGGGGGGCCGCGGGGAGGGGCAGCAGAGGGAAGAGAGAAGAGCTTGCCCGCAGCAAGAAGAGTACACAGAGTGAGGATCACAGCACACATCTGAGGCACAGCCAGACTGGGTGAGGTGGTGATGATCCACGCGAGTCCTGGGGAGGGGATCAGAACAAGAAGATTCCGGGCCAGGCATGATGAGTAGAATGACTCAAGCTGAGAGCTGTAATGAGCTGGGAGGCAGGCCCACCCCGGTAGACTTTAAACAAACAGCATTGGAAACTTTACCTTGTGGGCAATGGGAAAACAGAAAGAACAGGGGCAGAAGATGGGCATTATCAGGGTAGAGCACTGTGGAGCAAACTGATCGAGGGGAAAGTATCAGAGCGGCTGCATAAATGTAGCAGGCAGAAGAAAAATCAAGACGAAACTGATGGTACTGAGAAGGAAAAGAAATTAACTTTTGAGAAGGAAAAGACACTAACTTGAAATTAGCTTATTTGTAATTTGCATATCATTTGTTTGAGGAGGAACCAAACGCTCCTCCAGGTATTCCCAAACCTGCATGAGCTCCACCCTCCAAATGGAGGACAGCTTCACCTTCACTTTGCCCTGTGTTGTTATATAACACATCCCCGTCACCACAAATAGACAATCATGGCCGGAAACCACAATTTCATGAATCCCATGTAGGAACATGGAACAAGAGGAACAAGCTTACCTCCAGGTCTACTCTATCCCATGGGATAAGATGGACATTTTCATGAAATGTCAAACTTTTAAACAGTCAGACATCACTAAAAACTTTTAGAAAATTACTCTTTCACAGGTATTTTAAAGAATGGAGATACTGAAAGTAAACCTTCATGGAGACGATTTTGTTGTTTTTCTACAAGGTCATAGTCTGCAGACATAGTTGACCAAAAATTTCCTATGTAGACTAGGCTGGCACCAAACACACAGAGATCTCCTGCCTCCTCCTATTGAGTCCTGGCAGTAAGGGCAAGTGCTGGTATTAAAGGTGTGCACCACCACTCCTGGGAAGACAAGTTTTTAAGCATATTGATATATGTTTATTCTTCAAAGGCATGGTTGAAATATTACCTTTTCTGCCATGCAACCAGAATTTTTCTTCATATCCAAATCCGTATTCTTTGGGCTTAATTTTTCTCTGCTGATTAGAAGTAAGAACGCTTCTGTCTAGGGGAGACCCACTGGCAACTTCAGTCTGAGCTTCCCTTTTCCTGTGTTTCTCTGGAGCAAAGCACAGGGATTTTACCCTTCTTAATTACCAAAGCATGATGTGTGCATATGGTGGTAGCTGGGATGAAGAAGAGAAGGAAGGATGTCACAGGGTTCCTTGAGGCTCACTGTAGTAGTGTCCTGGCCATCAGTTGGTCATGAGGGGATAATTGGAGCCCATGTTCATTAATCACCACAGTGACCTCCTACAGAGAACACATGCTAACAAGCACTCTCTCATTGCAAAGGGTCAATCGGGACACTTGGGAGTAATCTGCCACCACATAAAATTGATATTATTTTATGTTTCCCTGATCATTGCACAAGTTCATTATTATTTCTTAGGAACAGCTGGCACATATTCTCAACATCATCTCTTCCTACTTCAAATAAAAATATGCCAAGAAAAGGGTGGAACAATGAGTGAAGTCCTACCTAGCCTTTTCGAATTAACCTTCTTCTTGTAAAAAACACCTCAACTCTGCCACTTTAGACACTACCTGCAAAATGACCGAGTACACAGGCACTAAACACATATAGCATCACCGTGTTTCCGGATACCCTAATCCTTCTCATTGCAACTCTGCAAGCGAGAACCTGATGGGACACTCCTACCTCTTGGGCCAGAAATCAGAGCCTCAAGCACAGCAAAAACTTGATTTCGTCCAGACTGTGAATCCTAGATCTTTATCGGGATAGATAAGCATTCAACTACTAGTAGCAGTAACTGGAAAACATCACATTAAACATTCTTTTTAACATTTTGTGTATTTTTTCCCTGTAAGTATATGCTTATTTTTAAATGCCTCAGAAATTCCACATATTTACTAAGTACAGTCAGGTATTTAAATATGTGTTTATAAAATACCCCCTATTTAAAAACATATTTTGCATTATGGGACAAAAAAAAGAAGATATGGTAGGTATCTATCAGAATGATAACATAATATTAAATGACTATAGGATGAAGACACCTGGAGACCAAACGCACAGCACAGCAGCTATAGCTGATAACACTGCCCTGTATCCTGAAATGCTATAAGGAAATGTGTTTCAAGTGAGACCATACACAAAAAATAACTGTGAGGAGGTGGCTATAGTCATCAGCTGGACAGCAGTGAGCATCTTTACTGTATACACATCAATCAAATCAGCATGCAGTGTGCTTGAAATATATACAGTTTTCATTTTATCAGAAGCAATTTCATAACCTTTGAAATATTTGATTCTGTGTGAAACACAAACTTCAGCCTTAACATTCTAAACTTCATTCTAAAGTCTACTGAAATGGCTAACGACTATATTCAGTAGTCTAAAAAGGGAAATGGGAAAAATGGCAGGGGATTTGTTAACTGAAAATGGAGGAGGGCAATACTGAGGGAGAAGGATGAAGGAAGGATAATGAGGATATTTCAAAAAGCTATAGGGAAACATAATAGGTCATGTTTACCTAAAAATACATATATAAATGCATGGGTACATATATTTAGTATATTAATATAATTTAACATTTATGAAGCATAGTCTATTAAGAATAATCATATTTATATTAAAATGTAACTGCATTATATTATAAATATAATTACATTAATATAATATTAATATGTTTTATATATTACACTTAATATATACTACATTTTAAATGATACCATATGGGCAATAATGCTTCCTAAAAGCCACAGCCTTTCTAACAAAATCCCCAGTAGTAGTCTTCAGAAACCTCCCTTCAAGTTGTTGGTCAAAAGAGCCTAGGAGACTCCAAACACAATACAGGCTATTGTTGCTGCCCTCAGTTGTTTCCCATTACTTGAAGGTAAGGTGCTGAAGATACCACCGGACACAGACCTGCAAGAACGGAGCTAGAACTGGTATAGAAGGATCCTCTCTGAGCACAAGTTTTCAAAGTTTCCTGAGGTGCTATGCAAGTCAAAAAAAAAAAAAGGAGTAATCAAAAGTTCTGCACTACTCTAAAGCTTTCCAACCACAGGAATGCCCAGCATAGCAAGATATCTCCAAGAGTACTCACATTTTAGGGATAACAAACAGTCATCAAACTGGACTTACGGTCCACCTAATAGGAGAGAATTAATGCCTAGTATTGTAGACTTTGCCAGTTGTCCATGACTGGTGTGGCTATGGAGCCTAAAGGGGACACTAAACTGGTATGATGCTTACCTGTATCTGTCATACTTAGCCTGATACGCACATACAAGTGTAGCTCTGAGCCATCCTCAAAAAAGTGTCATTTATAGTACTCAGAGACCAGAAATTCACAACTGGTAGGATCCAGAGAAAAACTTACCATTGAATGGACAACCCCAGCTGCTACATCTCCAATGTATCTGCTACACTTAAAGCTTGGGGGACAGCTATGAAGAGAGAGGAAAGACTGTAGAAGACAGGGGATCAGGAACCCGACAAGTCAGTGTCTTCTCAACAGGGAAGTCATATCTGTGAAATTGCAACAATATAGTCACCTAAACAAGACCAGCACAATGACAATATGAGTTGATAGGTCAACATATATGGGGAAGTCTCAGAGGCAATTGTTGCTCAGAGAGGGAGATTTCAGTCCTCTCCATAGACAGGTCCCTGGTATGTTACCCAATTCAAGTGGCCAGCCATAAACATATATACATATGAGCAACAGTATGACTAAGCAGATTGCTGTGTGTGTGTGTGTGTGTGTGTGTGTGTGTGTGTGTGTAACAACAACTAATGAAAAAGAGGTCATGAATAAAATAAAATGAATCTGTTTATATTTTTCACCACACCCTGAACCCAAGGACATCTGGCCACACGTGAGGCAAGTCCTGAGCAGGGAGCACATACAGAACTCATTGTTAGAGTAAGCCTGGCTTTCACTGACATCATTAATGGCAACCACTTGGAAGAGACTAACTTTTTCACACTAAACATAGGAAGACAACCAGTAAACAAGTCAAGCAGCCTGAGTCCTTCCTTTCGTTCCATCACTATAGCCTAAGCACCTGACCTTCTTAACACTTTTCTTCTTTCGCTAAAGACACCCATTTGGTGAGCATGCAATAGTATCTCTAAAAGGAGAAAGACATAGTCATTTTCTCCCGTACATGAGCAAAAGTTTGCAAGAGCAAAACAGGTATCTTCCTAAGAGAGTCATACATGGGAGAAGTTATTCAGAGTGTATTATTTTAATAGACCTCCAATGGACACCACATACCCTAAATTAATCAGAGGACATGAGAGGAAGACAGGGAATGTCGGGACCATTTGGAGCCCTGGCCTCCAGCAGCTCTTCCCTGCTAGAGATCTTTACTTTCCTTCTGATTTGAGTTACTAAAAGCTGTGTCAAAGTTGTTTACCAGCTCTGCTTCACAAGCATGTGTTGCCTTGGCCTTGAGGATCAGAGGGTAAGATTTTCACCTGTTGGCCCACTTGACTGTTGGGTATATGAGCCTCCACAGTGCTACTGAAGAAAGAGCTTCTTACCAGTGACCAGAGGTCCGTGTCTCTGTCTATATGTCTTTGTGTATTTCAACCTCCAACCCCTTGCCAGAAGCTCATGAACTGTATGATAGTGCATAGAGCGGAGACAGGCAGTGTGCGCTGCAAGGGAAAGACAGGATGGCCAGCCTACATAAGAGTCCACAAATGACGGCACGGGGACGTGGTTGGCATTGTGGAAGATGCTACTCAGGAAAAACTTCAGAAAACTGTCCCAAGACACAGGGCCCAGCTTAAAGACAAGAAGACTAGAAAGGAAAAACAAGAATGGAGACAGCCACAGGGCAGTGGCTACACAACACCGGAGTAAAGGAGAGGCCATGGCGAAGAGTTGTTAAAGAATTCTATTTAAAAGTTCCCTTAGGAAGCCAGGCATGGTGGCATACACATTTAATCCTAGCACTTGAGAGGCTGAGGCAGGAGGAAATCTGTGAATTCAAGACCATTCTGGTCTACAAAGTAAGTTTCAAGCCAGTCACACTAAGGAGCCTATCCCCCCAAAATTATCAATTAATTAATTATAGTCTTTTAAATGAAGCAAAATCGGCGTACTTTTAAGAAAAAAAGAAAATTGTCCTTCAGCAAGCCAATCACTTCAGTGTTAATTTATTAATTTGAAGCAAAAGATAAGTGCCCCAAACACCATTATGCAAATCTCACACACCTAGATTATGCGATTTTACAAATCTATGAGCGACGCTATCGTTATTTAGAAGATTGCTTAATGAATGTGAAGCCAAAACAATGGAAAGAGCTGGAAATCAAATATGGGATCAGTTCTGAGTTAGAATCCTGGTATCACAACACAATATGTACAGTCATTATCAGAAATGCCTGGCTTGGGTGATGTATTCGTTGGTAAAAACCTTGCCACTCAAGAATGAGAGCCCAAGTTTGGATCCTCAGCACCCACAGAGAAGTCCCTGAGCTCGTGTGGCTGAAGCTCCACTAACCTGGAGAAGACCTATATTGGCAAGGTCACATGGGGCCCACTCCCTTCTGTTGTCTATACATTGGGAATCCAGCTGACACAGAGATGGTTTATTTATTAGTTATGCTAATGTAATCAATTAGCTTCCAGCCAAACCTTGATGGCCCCGAAGCAATTCTGACTTTGGAGGCATGTGTGGACAGAGGGTGTAGAGGAAAGAACAATGAAGTTTTCACCTATCTAAGCTTTGATCCACTGTATGTCAATATGCAACTTAACACTTGAAGGGCAAGTATTGCTTTAGAGTGCTGTTATTGAGAGGCAAATCTGCATAACTCCCTGTCATGAGAACTTCCTCAGAGGATCTGAAAAATTTATTAAAAGGGTAATTAAGCAGATGTAGATTGAAACCTTCACAAGCCTGTCAATAAAACATACACATTTTATCTTCAATTTCCATGAATCATTAACAAGAAATTGATCCACCAAGGAAATCTTATATCTCTACTTCCTTTCTTCCAAAATCTAGGATCAGAACAAAGACCCATCTCCTATTTATATGAAATGTCCCAAACCCTTTAGAAATGTCAAACTATTTTGTTTATTAAAAGGGATTGACACAGTTAGAAAAACAAAACAAGACAAATCTAAGCTATAAATGAAAACCTATTTAGACTACAGATGTATCAAATTAAGGCCAATCATAGCAAGTGGCCTGTGAGAACCACTTTACCTGTGCTATTTTAAGTTCCAAGAGGGAAGTGTCATAATTCCCACTTTACCGATAAGGAAACTGAAAATTCTGTATTTACCCACACATCACCCCAGCAGCAAACAAGGAAGGTGGGCTCAGGATCTCCATTCATCATGATAAAAATCCCGCCCAGTCAGCTTCTAGGAATGAAGATTAATTAAATATGTGTAATTACGTGGAACTGAAATAAATGTAAACAAAGAAAAAACACAGCTAGGAAAACAAATAGAAAAATTTAGATATATTGCCCAGAAAAAAAAAATGTACTGTGTAGAAGAAAGTCTTATTGTCCCCGTGGTTGGAAGTGTTGATCCTGATTCATATTTATGAACTAGATTTTCTAACACTTCGTCTGAAATTGGGACAGACTAATGCATAACAGCTTTTGACATCTGTCGGAACTTTTGATCCTGGGTGTTAGATTTATTCTAGCCTCTGACTTTTAGAGGGGGAGTGAACAGAAAGCCAGTAGGCAATAGAACAGGATATAGATAGATGCAGTCCAAACAGGATGGTCAAGAAAAGGGAGATGTGTGGTCCCTTTCATCAGTTACAAGCACATTCTCAGACTAATGACATTTAAAACACTCTTAATAGTACACTAAGTCACATTGCCTACTAATATCCTCTGGCTATGAGTGTCTATATTAAAAATCTATATTAAGAACTTCAGATGCAGACAGTAGTTTTTAAGTAAGTTTGACAGTAAGCACACCTGTGTTAGGGTGGGAAGATGTTGCATAAGGCAATGAGTTAATGAAATCAAACTCTGCCAGCAAATGACAAGATGGAGTATTACCACACTGCAATGGTATCTTCAAACAAGATGGAGCATTACCACAGTGGGATCTGCAGACTGTCTTCAGCTGTTATAAATGTCTGGTATGAATATACATGTTCACTGACTTCCACGTTGAATATATGCATACATGTGTGCGCGCACGCACACACACACACACACACACACACACGTACACACGCACACAATCATGTTCTGCAAATCAGGAGTGTCAATCCTCAACAAATATTTGCAGGGCAAACAGGTCGCAGACTCGGTCCAGGATCATTTTCTCACCCTTCTGAGAGAGTTTAGCTTCTTAGGACTTGATCGCCACTGTGCTTAACTTCTGCAAAAAGTTCTTAAGACAAATCCTTCTCTAGAGATTTGCTAAATCATCTGAAGAAACCATTTCACTCTTGGCTTTTCACCCTGACAGTTCTTTCCCACTGTGATGTCTTTAAACACTTGCATTCACACTGTAACGGGAGGAACCATACATTATGATGTCTAGAAAAATTCTACTCCTTAAATGCCACCCGGTAACCAGCCAGCTCTTTTGAACTTTACAAAGACAAGATTTGAGATTCTCAAATGTTAAAATGAGCTCCATTCAAAACATAATTATGCACAGTCAGTGGAAGTAGACAAATGAGTCCTCATTCCTGAGAACGTTTTTTCATAGAAGCAACGAGAAAAAACTGAATTGACATTAATATAAAAATTCCACAAAAGGCATAAAAATTATTCTAGGATACCTATGAGAAAAACTAAATGCTATGTGTTGTAAAGCCTGTCTTTTTTTTTTCTGGGTTGCATACTCAATTAATGGACAAAGATATTAAATTTATACTTAATGAACTTATCCAAGCTATCTAGACACATGCTGAGAGTTTTTAGACCCAAGTTTACATTGGAAAAGCAACAACTTTATGTAAGACAATAAACACCCATCCTGAAATGGTTGTAAACAGAAGCAAAGTACTGAAATTAAATCTGAATGTTTTCTGTGTTTCAGCCATTAATGTTCTCTAATCTCACTGAGAGAGACTATTTCAGAAATTCCTCTTCTGGGGATCCCCTAAAAACACATGTTTCAGGAGGTATTTACTACTGCAGCATGGCGGAATTCAGACAGGCTCGCAACAGGGTGGTTTAACAGCGTAAGTCCTGAAGAGGCCTTGTTTTAAGCTTTTCCATCACACCAAGATCCACTGTAAAGACAAGTATTAGTTACTTTCAGACAGAACACCCAACATAATTACCTAGTGGGAGGAGGCTATAGATATTGGCTCATGGTTTCAGAAAGGTCGATGCTTGGTTGCTTGGCTCATTTGCCCGAGCAGACCTTAGGGGAGCATATGTCAGGAGCTATTCACATTGCAGCCATTTAGAAAGCAGATAGCATCAGGAATGCAGGGCCCACCTGGAACTACAAACCATCCTCAGTCACCAGCCCTTACCTCCTAAAGGTTTCAGTCGTGCAGAATAGCACGACTAATCAAGAGAGGAAGACTCTGAAGAGGAGCCTGCCTAGGCCACTTTTGGATCAGACTGTACTAGCAGCTGTGGTGAGAGTAAGAGGCTTCAGGACTGAAATCACACACCCCGACGCCAACCTGAAGCATTCACCCATTTCCCCGCAATTCTATAGCGTTATAATAAGTGCAACAACAACAACAAAAAAAAATCCAAAACCACATACATTATCCCACGCCCAGAATTTGTTTATAGCTGCCTCTATTTGACTAATTTAGGAAATAACCTGTTTGGTTTTCTGTCCTTAAACTTTGAAAACTTAAGGCTGACAGGAAAACAAGGTTACTCCAAATTTAATTAATGTCATGAATGAATGTCATGTGCTCAGACGGAGGCAGCTCCATTTTTCAGACAGAACCCGTTTCCTCACCAACAGGAATGTTGGGACTGATGGTACTCAGCTGTCTTCCCCAATTTTGGCACCTCCCCTTTTAGGACTGTAGCTATGACCGAGATCCTCAAACTGTATTAACTTTGGGATTCTTTCCCAATGTTCTTTAGATAAAAAGGCTACTCGGTCTAAATACAGTTAGTGGGTCACACAATAAGCATCCATGTCCTAACAATGTACTCTACTCAGTTCTGCAGACTTCATGGGCACTCTCTGTTCATACCGATCTGTGCAAGCACCGGTTTTTTCTCATGCTAAGGACTGAAATATGGTTTGAAGGGGGAAACAGTGATATAACATGGAGATGTGAATGACCTTAAACTAGCAGCTTTGGCAGAGTTCTGTGGAGCCCCTGAGTCCACTGAAAAGTCCCAGTACATCCAGGACACAATATAGAAACCAGTCCTAGACTGAAAAAAAAAAAAATGATCACACTCCAAATCATGTTGTTCCAGTGGATGGGCCAGGTCACGTAATTTAGGGGCATGGAAGTAGAACAAAGTTGCATGTTTTGATTCCATGGCACTTATGACAATATGAGACAAGCCCAAAAGGCCACTTTAGTTGTAGCAGTGCTGCCTACATAATGAACTGAGGACTCAGCTGCAAGCTCTTTGCAGGTCAACTTCCCTGTCTGTGGTCCTGCCTTCCCTTCCCCCAGAGAGCTGATGCCCCGGGTGAATCCATGTAAACATCCTATACTAGTTTGCATCTCAGAGTCTATATCCCAGGAAACCCAATGAGTGCAAGCCACTTTAAATGAAAAACAAAAAAAAATTAAAAAATTTAAATACCCCAATTATTCAAACAAATATGTATTTTGGGTGATATTTATTTCTTAAACATCATCTTGCAGCTTCGTTTGGGACTGCATAAACACCCGGCAATTCAACCCCACAAGTGTTGTGTGTGAAAAGCTGACAATTTTAAGACCAGCACAGCATTATTTCCATTGCACAGCTGCTGTGCTCTCTGGAGTTTATGCTGGGGGTGGGCAGACTGACCATATGGCATATACCTAACAGAGGCTATACTGCAGGCTCAGCGAAGAACAGCTTCCAGCCTTATTGCATTTGCAAAGATGTTCTCATCTGCGACAGTGACAGGAGACTCCTTTTAAATATATCAATCCAAATGGAATCGCCGTGGTAGAAACTCTTCCTTGTCCCAGTGCCTACCAGAGTGCCCAGAAAACTACTGACACGTAGTATTTGTTGAACAAAACAAAGTTTCTGTGGAGCTCAGCGTCTATGGCCCCTTTAAGGATGGTTATTACCCTGCAGTGTAATTAGACGACAGAATCCCATCAATCCCCTTGAAACAGTAGTCAGGATGATGACATATATGAATTTTAATAACAGAACTCACTTAAAGAGTTGTGCTATGCTGATGAGAAATGCTAGGAGTCCGTGCCCAGCACTACTGCAATATATCCATAATGTACCAGAGAGGCACATTTCAATGTTTAAAGTTAAAGAAATAAATAGTGATTTTTTTATTGCAGTCACAAGTATAGTGCCATAAGTTGGCAACTGAAAGAAATGACTGCCTGTAAATTTACTGTATGCTATGAGCACTGTTTTAAATGGCCATGAAGCAGGTGTCTGCTAGAGACTTGTACAAAGCAAAGAGGTCCATAAAAATATAAATGAACAGTGAAGCTCTATCTTAGATCTTATAATTTAAGATCCAACAGAACACAAGGCTTTACTTTTAATTTGAGTAATAGGCTGGAATGCATTACCCACTACTATAAAGATAATTGTGCAGTCTATCAATTTGCCATAATGACTAACAAAGACAGTGTGTTGTATTATTACTTTTGTTTTCAAAGCTATAACCCCCTCAAAAGGCAAGAGCTTGGTAAATGGGGCTTCTTAAGGACTTAGAGCAAGCGGATTCAGAAAAGGAGCTTTTTGTGGCATTCGAGTGACTCCCCTTCAAAACAGATGGTCATCGGCCAAGTGAAATGATTGATTTGAGTGAAAGTAAGTGGGGTAGCCATCTAGCACCCGCTTCTGTGAACCTCAGCTACAACTGCATTCAACTTTATTTCTGAAACCAGAGACTCAGGCTGAAAACCACAGAATGGGGTTACCCAGCCACAGTCATAAACAGTAGATGTCTGCTTAGAATGGAAGAGGATGAATACACGAGCAAACTATGAGGAATTTCAGATGGAAGAAAGCTGGGCTAACTCTCAGAAGTGCAGTAAAGGATTCTCTCTCTGATTCCTCCATTTCTTTCTCTTCTTCCTCAGTGTCCCAATTTTATCCACAAGGAAACTTAAAGTGTGTCCACCAGCTGTGATGATGTGGACATGGTTTGTGTGCATCGCCCAAGTCCTTATATGCTTAAAGCTTGTTCTCTAAACTGTCAACACTGAGAAGTGCTGAAAGCTTTAAGAAGTAGAGCCCAATGGGAGGTGATTTTGCCAGGAGGCAGAAGGAATAATCCAGGTCATGGGACTAGATTTGTAAGCACAGAATGAGATGTTAGGAAGTGTTAGGAAGCACACATTCGGCATCGGCAACCTCAGATGTCTCCTGGTTTCTTGTCTCACCATGTAATCTTTCCATCTCACACAGACTGCAACCACAATGCAAAATAAATAGCACATGTGATATTGCCAGATGGTGCCATGCCCGTGAGCCTGCCCAACTGTGAGATTTAAAAAAAAAAAAACAAAAACTTTTTCTGGCTGGGTATGGGTGCACAAGGTTTTGATCCCAGCACTTAGGAGGCAGAAGCAGATGCAGAGACGGGCAAATTTCGAGAGGTTCATGGTCAGCTTGGTCTACACAGAGTTCCAAACCAGTTGGATCTACATAGTGAGATCTGTCTCACGACAAAAACCGAGAGAGAGAGAGAGAGAGAGAGAGAGAGAGAGAGAGAGAGAGAGAGAGAGAGAGAGAGAGAGAGAGAGAGAGAGAGAGAGAGAGAGAGATTCTTCTCCATCACCAGGAGGGCATCACATGTTTTGATAAATAGCAGAATCACTGCGGTGCACACTCATCATTATATTCCGTACCACCTAAGACCCCTCAGACTTCAGTAGTATCAAGCTGGCAGCAACCTGTACCAAAAATGCAGTTTTCAGTGTAGACCAGCACTTTAAAACGTGTTCTATGTTTAAAAAGCTCAAAGGTCACTGTTTTCGGTTTGTTGCTGTAACTAAAATCATGAGGTATACTTTAAAAAATAATTGTCAATTAGAATTTAATGATCCTCCTTTGCCACCATAGTTCAACAAATGAACATTCCGTTCTTGTGACCATTCTACACATGGTTCGCATAACTCTTTCTCCCACCCCCAGGGAAGCTTGGAACCCAACACTGGGTCCTTTAACCATCTAGTTCTCCTGTGACACTCACCATCCTTTGTCTCCTTTGGAGGATGCTTTTTCAGAACCTAGGTGAGAAGGGAGCCTATATCAACGAGTCCCTTGCAGGTTCAGTGTTGTCCACCCCGAGTGAGCCTCTCTATGTACCATATATGAGTGATACCTGCCCTCGCTGACCCCAACAGGTGCCATTCCAGTCACTTCCAGACTTTCAGGCCCTTCCTGCTAAGGGCCCAGACACCACGAACAGTCATCAGTAATACATTATGCTCAACTCCTGTTCCACAGAACCCACGAGCAGAATAAAGCAGTGGGACCACTAAGCTCGTGATTGTTTGATATAGCAGTAATTGTAACCATTATGTACTTCCCTAGGGGAACACAGTCTAACCAAGAGCATGGGCCTGGGCAGACTAAAATTTCTGGGCTTCAATTTAACCATTGGACCAACTCCATGCAGAATAAAAACTGCATCCTTCAAATCTCAACAGTATTTACCGTATGTTTTCCACTGATATTTGTCAACAAAGGAAAACACTTGAATACCATGATTGAGGCATATGGTTTCACAGTCATTTTTCCAAGAAAAGGGAGTGAGCTTTTCTTCCAGTTGAATACAACTAATTATCTTTTGGTATAAGAGACTTCATACAAGCTTCTCAGAATTTATCATCAAATTTTGTGAAATTATGAATGGTGATTTCAACTTTTTGAGGCAAGTACAACCTCTAAAGGGGTGTCTTAATGTTCTGGAGGCTTGTTTTATTATGGAAAATTTAAATATTCACAGTCAAAAATATAAAATTAATCCTCATGTACCCATAAACTAACTTCAGTAATTATCAGAATGTTGCCTGTTTTTAGCAACATCTTCCAAAAAAACCACAGAATGTTGATGCTATTCCCAGAGAGCATACCATTTCTATGTCTGTCTGTCTAGCAAAAGGATCAACAGATCACAACCTACAGGTCAAATCCAGCCTGCTGCTGGATTTGATAATAAAGTTTTATTGTAAATCCACTGATACTGACTCTCTGAGGGATTGTCATGACCACTACCGCCATCAGTATTTTGGACAGCTATAACAGAGAACACATAGCCTGAAAAGTCTAATGTTCGTAGTGTTCAAGTGTTTTACTAAACAAATAAAGAGACTCAATAAAACCTTGCAATTCCTGTTCTAAATATCCAGAATCTTTGGTGAGGAGGTTGTATTACATCCCTTGCAAAATGGTCCATATCTAAATTGGGCAATAATCTAGATTAGTTAAGAGTCCCATATTACTAAGTGCTGCTATAACTATGACTAACATTTATTTTTACCTACAGAGGAAACAAGATCATTTTGAAATGACAGAGTTGATATGATGTCAAACCTGACCTAGTTATTGTTCTCCTCCCAATATGGAAGAGTATGCATTCAGACCTGAAACATAGTCTCTTCCATGTTCTTGTGTTTTCACGTGTTTATCTTATTAGAACTATTTTCAAGGGGCTGTGTCTACAAGAATATATATATATATATATATATATATATATATATATATATATATATATATATCCTTGTATATAGATATGTATTTATATACATATATAATCTTTCTACTCATTTTACATTATCCAGTACCAAGCAGCTAACACCTAGCTGCTCACTGTACACTCTCTTGCAGCACTGGCCCCACTCCTCACGTGAGAGACCTCATGCACCACAGATGGTCCTGCCAATAACCTTGGTAAGCAGAAGAGTCACCGGGCAATTAACATAAAAAACAATAATGCTTTTACTATCTTTTAGAATAAAAACTGGATACTCAACAAAGCTTGGTGCACATATGGATAATCACTGAAAATTAGTCTTCAGATTTTTTTTAAATACTTAAAATATTTCACGCGGAAGAGTCTATTGCACCTGAATTCACAAGAGATTTATTGCAAGGCTCACTCTGAAGGACGGCAGTTACTCAAACCCTATTTGTTGTATATACAACATCAGCAGTGCCCAAGCAAACAGATCAATGACTGATAAGCTCCAGCTTGGGCTGTCAATGTGGTCTTTGATTTCTACAGCTAGACATCTAAGACCTGGTTCTCACCCCCCACACATCTCTTGATTCTTTGAAATTACCTGGCTTCTACGATTCTGTCTTGACCTCAACCAAACCGACTCATGAAAGTTTAGTCTCATGAAAAGGCTGGGTGTTTGGGGAATATATTTTGTAGGGGGAAATGAATTCACCAAAAATAAATAATAGCATCAACAAGAACAAAACCTGTGACTATTAAATGATAACAATTTTGTCACACTGGAGTTTATATCCAATACAGTATATGTAGATATTTATACTCTCATTTGCTGGATAAGAAATGCTGCAGATGTGGAATCTTCCTAAAACCACAAGGTAAGTCCGAAGTGAAATAAGGAAAATTAAGTAAAAAAGAAAGCAATGTAACCACCTGATTCTGGTTCCTACAGTCAGGTCAGTTAGTGTGCATCCTCGTATCTTCTGCACCATTACCCATACTTACTATTCCAACACTATCTTAAAATATAAACATAATTCATTGCAACTACTCTAAATAAAAAACTTCATTATTCTTCTTTGAAAGTTTTATGGGCAATATAGCAGTGAATGACTGTCCTCCCCCTCCCCCCCAATTAGTTAAAATGGAAAAAACAGGCAATATTTTGATTATAATTCAATAAAATATGTTTATTATATTTGAAGAAATAGCTTCAGAGAAGAGGGACTCCTTTTACTTATTAGAATTGCTAGAGACATTTACAGTGCTGGATACTTCTGCAAGGGACTAAGAAGATTGAGGAGGAGTTTGTTCATCAGCCTAGCAGGTGGCATAAGCTTGTGTCTTAGACAAAAGCATGCGCAAAAACACTGAGCTGTGAAGTTTGAGTTTTTATAGCTCATGTAAAGAATAAAGAGCAGTCAAGAGTTGATAATGGGAGTCAATGAGATGGTTCAGTGGGAAAAGGTGCTTGACATCAAGTCTGTCTACCTAAGTACCATCCCCAGGGCCCCACACGGTCGGAGAAGAGAACGAAATATTACAAGTTGTTCTCTGGCTCCCGCCCCTTATGTGTACTAGGAACCCCCTCATGGATACACAAGATTAACATAGGTTTTCTTAAAAGAATAGAAGTGGGATGGTAGACTAGGGTAAAATTGTATTGTCAGTGAATATGTACTTAATGTTAAAGGCATCAGAGAAACACTTGATTTTCATAAGCTATAAACAGCATCATCTGAAGATGATCTGAACTATGGGATATGTGAGTATTAAGCCTGTATCTTGAATGTAATATAGAACAAGCCAGAATGTATTGAAGGTTTGTTCCCCAGGTGTGTGCAACGTGAGGTAATGGACCTTTTTGTTTGTGTGGAATCTAGTGCAGGAAGTTAGGACACTGTGGGTACTCCCTGAAGAGGTTAAAAGGACATCAGGCCCTCCTCCCTTTTCTTCCCAACTATCATGAGGTGAAAGGGCTCCTGTTGTATTTTACTCAAAGCAACAGGTCCAACCCATAAGATCAGGTGATCAACTATTGACCAATACCACTAAAACAATGATTCAAAACACTCCCACAGTTAAGATTTCTGCTATTTTGTCATTGTGATAGAAATCAACTGATGATAAGCAGCCAAAGCTTATTTAAGTATGGTAAGAGTATGTTTTAAAATACTTCTCCATGTATAAGTATCTTAAGGAAGAATTTATAGATGATAAAAAACCTCACTATGATGAGGCCACATCACCGAGAAATGGAACTGGGATCTAAGCTGATCCACACCCATTCCCAGAGCTGCTGCCTCTCTCCCTTGATGGAGTCCTCCTCATTATGTCAATACAGCCCCTACTCTGGGGCAACATCTACTTCAGATTTAATACAGAGCTTTGAGGATGTTTGGGAAATTTATTGTCATCGCTGTTATAAGTTGATATGGACAAGTTCAGTAGTTAGGTTAATTTTAAAACCATTTCAAATTGAATGGACTATAAAATGTCAAATATTTAAGAAGTCAAAACTCTCCACTGGGAAAATAATTCGATAATCTTTAATCATTCAACACATAGTCAGTCAAGCATGACCGTAGTTCCTAGATGTTCAACAATATAAATTTGTGCCAAGTGGAAACGAGGAGAAACAACACTGGAAGAGATGAAGCTGTCACTTGGAGATGGGTTCCAGAGTTTAATGCCCTAAAGTTAACATGACAACTGGAGAACCTACTAATGATGAACACTTCATTATCACCAAGGAATAATTTATAGCTGTTATGAAAATGTTCTCAACATTGTCCCACTGATCAGAAGCACTGTGAAGGGGCCATTTTCAATGCTGTCCCTTGGTGGTCTTATTCACACAAGTCAATAAAAAGAGATCGTGAAACACAAAAGACCATTACAACCACAGCTATAGCTCCCCAGCCCCAGATGTACTGAATAGCAACAGATATATCCCTGCTAGAGATGTATTGGCCTTCAAAATTAGCTCAAGAATGTAACTGCAAATTATTTCCCTCCCAGGCTTGCTGGGACAATGAAACTTCCAAATGCTCCATATTATTAAAATACAACTGAATACCCAACAATGGAAAGCACTTAAGAGTGTTCTCATTAGAAAAACAAAAAACAACAACAAAAAAAAAACAAGCCTGGAAAACCTTTTCCCTCCCTTAGAGCGCAAGAGGCCATACTCAGAACCAGCTATGTGCGTGTCTGGCACTCACATAAACTCCAGGTTTAGTCCTGATCCTACCTCCCATAAAGGAAAGGAACTACAAAGACGAGCACTGAGGGCTCCACTGGGGACCGGCAAGGCTGACTC
Organism: Arvicola amphibius; assembly: GCF_903992535.2. Lineage (NCBI taxonomy): Eukaryota > Metazoa > Chordata > Mammalia > Rodentia > Cricetidae > Arvicola > Arvicola amphibius. The sequence continues at coordinate 142,512,066 of NC_052050.1, read as the reverse complement.
TGGCATAATAAACCGCTGTTTACCTTTTGGATTCTATTTATGCCACATGCACATTGTTCATCATTATTAAATGATCCTTTTTTATCTTTCTATGACAGTTACATATTTTAACAGGTGACAGTTTGCCTTTATAAGCAGCAAAACACTGGTTTATTAGTATGCTTGTGTGGCATAAAATAGAGTTCATTTTTTACTGAAATAACTGGAGGAAAGAAACATCAATTGTGCAAGGTTCTGAATAGCTCAATGTGGGTATAGAAGGTACCGGCAATAAATTAAGATAGGTTTGCCTTATTTATGAGTCTTAGGTATTTCTTCACAGTTGCTACTGTGCATGAATTTTAAGTGCCCTTTGATGGGGCGGGGGAGCTCATCTGAAGAAGCACCATAAACTCATGGATAGTTTCACAATTAATCACTTCTCTGCCATAAACTCAAGGGATAGAATCCAATGACTCAACCAGTCAGAAGACTGCCCCTGGCTCCTGACCATGGCCATGCTGGAAAGACAAGAAGGACAGAGGGAGGGGAGGGGGAAGAGAAAGAGAGAGAGATTATGTTGTTACTGAGTCACAGAAAGGGCAAAACCCACTTCTTATTCGAAGTAGAGGCTGGTAAATCCTAAGAAACCCCAAAAAAGAGTCAACAGTGCCTCTAGTGTCTCCTGGAATAAGGTCTGAAACAATCCTCAGTTTACAGCTTAAGCTATACCCACTGGGGTCCCCAGAAGAAGACAACACGCATGCCCGATGCCATTTTAGAGTCAGAGCCGCCAAAGACCATACAGGCTGTTGTTCATTTTTATATTTAATAATAAGCATAAACAACAATCTCTTACACATAATAGCTGTGTGCTTTGCAGAGGAGGCAAACAGCCCATCTCCCAAAGAACGCCAGCGTCTAGTGCTGCTGACGAAGTCCAAGTTAGTAGATCATCTCTACAGCTGCTTGGAGTGAGCACCTCATTGGGTAAAATATGGTCCTCCTGAATGATGGACTGCGGCAGAGGCGTCTGCTACACAGGTAGGTATGGTGAGGGCTGAGATGATGTGCCTGGCGGTGGCTCAGTTATTTGTTTCCCACCTGACAGCTGAGCCATTCTGTCTGCATTTCCAAGGAGACATAACTATACCTGTCACTTGAAAGGCAAAACTCACTCAGGAATAACACCAGCAAGTTTCTGATGGTGATGGTTTTATTCTCAGAAGTCTGAGATGCGGCCAATCAGTGTACAAGGTAGGGAGCATTTGTTTTCGCAATTAAAATTGTGAGGGGGCACTTTCTCATTTGTAGTTTATCAGGGGCCTAGAGAAAATGGTATAAACTATTTCCTTGCCAGCAAGTTAAAAGAGGAAAAATAAGATTGTATCTGCCGAGGAGCTGCCTGGCTTTGTGCATATGCACCCAGCCTTGACTTCTTGCCCTTGTACCCTCACCCACCTGCTCACTGGCGTCCACACACATGGGCCTGGAGGATGTGTCTCATGCATGCTTTCATTACAGCACTCAGAGAGAGGGGGGGAAAAAGATCAGTCAGCTTTTTGCACTCCTCTGGAGCACTAAGGTTGCCTCTGCCCTTTGAAAATATGAAAGCCCTTGAATGATTTTGTATTTTCAAAGGGTAAAAGTGCTAAAGAGCACTCCTCTATTTCAGAGAGGAGGAAAGAACGGAAATCAGCCGGCCTAAAGTGTTCACTCGGAAAAGGTAAAAATGAACTACGGGTGTGAGGAGTTACCTACAATAATATATAGAGCACTTTGGAGTCCGTGCCTGAAAAATAACACCAGGCACTTGCCTGTACACCACACTGCAAGGTGTAGGCTCCTGAAGCAACCAATTATTTTGCAAAGAATGGTCCTGAGGAGGAAGACCTGGCCATCTTTCACTACTACTCCGGACAATGTGGTGATGTAGGTAAAACTGGTCCTCTGCTCCCCATCCCTGCTCTCTAACCAAGGGCCAGCCAAGTGTCCTGCCTGCACTAAAGATGTGTTCTTTGGATAGGATTCTCTCCCCCGTCTGGGTCACAATTTTTCCTCAAAGCATTGGCTTTCCTGTCTGCCCACCCCATCAGGAATGGCTGTACAGAAAGCATTTGGGCCAATGATATCTCTTGGAGATGCCCCTGCTTACCCTGTGCTGTGGAATAAATGGTTATCCCCGGGCAATTAGAAAACAACAATGACTACTAGATACAAAGACAACCAGGGTAAGAGTATTCCTTAATGGGACATCCTTTGATCTGCAGCCTTTGAATGTCCTCCATCTCCATTTGTCCCTGAATGATTCCCTCCCAAAGTCATCACTTGACTCAGTCAGCAATTCCTTTGGTAAACTCAATTTCAAGTTTGGGGAGGGGCTCTTGGCTACTCTGTCATTATTTCCCAGAAATACTGTACACTCTCCTTTTCCCATTGCATCGCACTAAGTCTATGCTAATATCCTGCTCACTCCTTGGATCTTTGATATCTCTGTGGATGCTCTTATTTCTAGCTCCCACTTTCTACACAGTGCTTCAACACAGTAGTAGGAAAACTTTTAGGGATTTTACACATATCAATCAAATTTTTCTACATGGCTTATCAATGCAGAAAACAGTTTTAGTAATCCAGATTCTTTAGAAAAGGAGATACAGAGATTAGGTAATTTTCCTATAGCCTCGGGGGCAACAATTACCCAAGTGGTCTATCTACTTTAAAACCCTTTATCACTACCTCTTTCAAATTAACATATTACTATAGTTTCAATATCTTGGGTCACTCTAGAATTTAGGTTGAAATGTAACCCTCAACACAACAGTATTAAAAGAGGTGTAAGGGATGATTGGGCCTTGAGACCATTGTCCTGACAGCTGTGGTGAGTCCCCTATAAAGGATTACAGAAGTATTTTTACCATATTTCATCCTGCCGGGCAGGCGGCATGGGCAGATAGCAAGCCCTCCCCATGACTAGTACCTCAACCTCAAACTGACCAGTCTCCACAACTACAAGATGTAATTCTTATTCAGTTATCCAGTCTTTGTTATTGGAATGGTTTAGTTATTGTTTCTATAACCACACATCTGAGAGAGTAAGCCTTAAAATAGGCAAAGTTTATTTGGGCTCATGGTTTTAGGGATCTCTATAGTTAGTCAGCTCCATTGCTTTTGATCCTAGCGTGAGGCAACATACCTGGACAGAGAGTATACTCATGGTATGGTAGCCAGAAAACAAAGCCTCACAATACTCTTTAGGGCTGTGCCCTCAATGACAGAAAGCACTCCCAATAGATCCCATATTATTAGCTACTGTCCAAATCTTTAAACACACCCAGCAAAAATAAGAATGAGGATTTATTTGGCTCATCATTTCAGAAGACTCAAACTATCACAGCACACTGACTTAATTCTTAACAGCAGGACAGTGGCTGCAGGTTCTCCTGTCTTGGCAGACAGGAAGTAGACAATGGGAAGAGGAAATAGGCTACAATCCTCAAAGGCCAGTCTCAAATGACCCATCCTGCCAGTCAGGCCCCACAACCTTCCAAACAATGTTACCACCTGGGATCAGTTGCTCCAACTCACAAACCTGTGGGGCACACTTCAAATTCTTACCATGCCACCACCTCCTAAAGGCTCCAACACTTACATGTGGCCCCAAGCTAAGGGCCAAAATTTTAATAGGTGGATTTTGCGGGGACAATTAAACAAACCACAGCTGTTAACAGTGGCGGGATAGATTGAAACATATATGCAGACAAGAAGCTTTTCAACAAATGCTTTTTAGACTTCTTTTTTAATTTAAATAGATCTTAAGCAATTTTACACTATTTAAACAGTTATTTTCAATTTTGCTTTCTTCTCTGCAACGTTATTTTTCTCTCCTTTGTAATGAAATAAAGTAGGCTCTGACCTTGCTACCACAGGGCATAAGTGTATATTAAACACATTTTAGTTCCCTTGTTCCAGTAGCAACCAATGGGTTATAACACTGGCCATAATTGCAGTTAGAAATGCAGGTTACTAATTTTACTCAGGGTCATAACTTGGCCTATAATTCCCACTACCACCTATTATTAGTTCATTCCGGTCAACGCATGCCCAAAACTTTGCCCACAGCAAGGTCATATCATACATAACACATACTTCATGGAAGAAATCTTACTATTGCTATTTCAAACTTAACTCATCTGGATACACAGAACTCTTAAGTGCTGTAACTTCAGAGACTGTGAGAGCTGGGATCCAGCCTGCTGAGACCAAAAGGCTTGCTAGTCAACCAATGCTCAGAAATCCATTATCTATGATTTCTGTGATTCAAGACACCAAAGGGGAAAAGAGAGCTTATTATAGATTTTATAGTGGCTATACCAGAGACAACACAACGAGAGGTACATGACAGATAATCACAATATGAAACAAGAATGCATTAATTTTGTAAAGTGTTCAAAGCAATAAAAATTCAAAAACAAGTTTATGTCATACAGGTACTTTAAAGAAAATGAAACCATATTCAATTGTCAACATAGGTGAGTAGCTTCAATTATTTTGTACGTATGTATATATACATGTATTATACACATGCACATGAAATAAGTTAGGAAAAAGAGGTTGAGGATAAAATTGTAGAAGTCTTCAACTCAGAGCTAGAGAGAGGGAAGAATTGAGCCCTTCATCATATTAAGTCACAGCTTTGCCAGCTTGCTAAAATATGTGTGTGTTGTTCCTAAATTTTATTTTCTATTTCTTAATTATTTCAATTTCATTTTATTAAATCATTTTTTAAATGTAGAAAGGGACTTGGCAAAGACTACTAGGTATAACCTTAATGAAATTTGCCTATCAAATTTGTTAATTGGTAATTTCCAACTCAGTCCAAGAAAAGTAAGTGATACATATGATGTTATAGCTAATACAAGATTATGTTCCACCACAACTGAGCCAATGTTCTTGCACATGAGAATACTAAATTTTCTTAACACATGTTTGCCAGCTAACCAATGTCTACAAGAGCCACAGGCATTCATACTTCTGGATCTCACAGTCACTGTGATGCTGGCACAACAACCACACATGGCACACCAGAAATGAAGAACTTCTAGAGTGGCATTTCATTTCAATTTTAATAAATAACGTTTGCCTGAAGAGCAGAGAGGAAAACAGCCCAGGAGCCACACTAGTTTGCTGTAGAAACAGGGCAGGGCACGCCTTTAATCCCAGCCTAGAGAGGAACGAAAGACAGGAGGAGACAGTTCTCACACACAGTCTCATTCTGAGATTCCTGGAGGCAGAATTATTATTTCGAACTGAAGTCAAGGTAAGAGCCAGGGGCTGGCTGCTTTCTTATTCAGACCTTCAGGTTGAACCCCAATATCAATCTCTGCAATTTTATTAATCATGAATAAATCTATGTCTCAAAGGTGCCTTGGAAACGTTTAAAATTAACAAAGAAAACTTCAGTCCAGGTACCACACACACCTTCATCTCAGCAAACAACAACAAAGCTGTGAGTGTGTGTCTCTTACTGCCTCACTTCATAGGAAACACCACCTACTGCTTGCCCTAGCTGGCTGCTGTGATCTTGGGCACTATGGTAGGCATGGCCACTCACCCAGGGCAAATGCTGCAAACAAATATTCTGTACTTTCACATCCACAGCTCTAAAGGTACAAAATGTGCAGGATTCTAAGTTCTTGGTACAAAGACATGAACACTCTGCCCCAACAAGAACTGCAGACACCAGTATTCCCTTCTGCGCTGAGATAACCAGTTGCTTTTCTTCTCAGCAGTGAAAGAGTAGACCATACGTCCTGTATGTGATCGATCGGAGGACCTGGGAAGGGGGTAGTGTGCCCCTGGGTGGCTCCCCGGCATGGCTACATTTGGAAAACCTCCTGAGGACCTCTGTTCACTTACTTACCTTTATTTTAGAATTTATAAGAATAAGTGGACAAGATATTAGAATTCAGAATATTTCACCTAGAATGAAGCTACTGGAGTAGAAAGGAAAGTCATGAGCCTGCTCATAGTTCATGAGCTGCAAACCTCTAGCTCGTGCGAATGTTCCTGCAAGCAGGGCTGTTTGACCGGCTCAGCTCCGGACATTCCAAACCTGGCATTCCCAACCATGTGTGTCCCAGTGCACCATTTTTATTCTGCGAAACTTCCCTAACTAGGGCCTCTGAATACATCCCTCAAGTCCTTTAGCTCAATTAGACTACTGTGACAAGGGCTAATTTTTCAAGTATACTTCTCCCATAGGTTTGTTTTATTAGAAAAAGACAGCACCATCATTTTACCCAAATGAACACACATTTAAGCAGTATGCTTAAACTTATAAGCTTGCTTGGAGTTTTTTGGTTCTTTGCTAGTATGGGTTTATAATTTAGAATATCTTGGAAATCTGACTTATAGCAAATAAACTTAGACAGGGCCAGCCTTGTACAGCAGCAGAAAGAACTGCTATCTAGATAGGAGACATAGCAGATACAATAGTCCATAGAATTTAAAATCTACTGCTGGGTAGACATAGGGACAGTGTCACATGGCGACGGCTCTGTTGAAGAAATCAGGGAACAGACGTGCAAGTCCATGCAATGGTTGTATGATGCCAGCCTCTGAGATGTCAAATGATCTTCATTCTTGCTTGAGAGGCATGATGAAGGGTCTTGGACCTATTGCCTATGTGTCTCTTCTTTTGGTTTTCCAGTGTCTTATTCCCAGTGCTTCGCATTTCTGGGCAGAGGTCTAATAAGTCAGTCATTTGCTCATTAAATGTCCAGTGAAGGGCTTTCTGGAGGTAGCTCAAAGGTGTGGGGCAGGGTGGAGCTGGGGGAGGGGAGCAGCCAGGTTTCTACTAAGCTGTGCCCCTTGAACATTACCTTTAAAGCCTATAAATTATAGCAAGTATGGGTGGGCCGATATGATGAGCTGTGTAATTTCAAAATCATTTCAATTTTATTGCAATGATTTATGATATACTCTCTGGCTAGAAGACACAATATTCTATATTATTATTGAGAGGCTCAACAATAAACAAAACACGATGACCACTTTCGATAGTTTACAGTGCAATAAGAAGAAAACCAAAGAAAGATGCATGAATAATAACACAAACTACAGAAAACAGAACAAAGCACAAACTGCATATGACAAAGAAAGCCCTGAAGAGTCATGAGGCGTGGCATAAAGTCACCTGAAGGGGGCATTTGGAGGGCGGTAGTTATCAAACCAAGAGGCTACTGAGAAACATGTCAAGCCAGATTAAACTCCTATGAATACATGAAACCTTCATAAACTACATATGTGGCATTGTAATCACTAGAGAAATGCATAAAGATGAATGATCAAAATGTAAGGATCATAGCAATAAGGTCATAGGTATCATTAATGCAATTTAGGAATTATTTCCTAAGCACAGCACAAAACAGCTAAACAGAAAGTGAGTTAGTTACAACACTGGTTATATTCAAAATTCCAGTTCACAAAAAGACAACAGATAATTTCATTTTATTTAGCACCTGAGAGGCTGAAATAGGAACACAAGTTTGAGGCCAGTCTGGCCTACTTGGGCAGTACTATGCCAGACTAAGTTACAAAGTAAAAGTCTGTCTCAAAAATGCATCAGAAGATATCTAAAACAGGCTGGGAGGGTAAATTGTAGTCACATACAACACATCCAGGAGAGGATCACAGGCAATCCCTAATAGGACATTTCTACTTTGCAACCATATGGTATGACATGTTCAATAAACACTGTCACTTTGGATTCTGAATGCTGGTTTTCCTGTGGGCTGTGATGCATGGTACAATGTTTTCCCATGATGCTAGTTTCCCATGTGACCAAGAGAGTGTAGAGGACTTCCTAGCATACGGTTTTTCTAGGCTCTGGTGGTTAGGAAGGCTATGTGCATCCATTGCACTTTAAAGATGAGGTGCTTTCAACTTAGGATGATTTCATCTGCATTTACCCATCATTGGTGCAGGTACATCCACATGGGAACACACACTTAAAACTTCCCCGACTCAGAGACAAGCAAAATATACACAAAAGTGTGTATTTTTCACTCAATACATGCTTGGCGACCTAAATACGATGGAAAAGGTTTAACTTCATCAGCAAGTATGGGGAAGAAAGTTAAGTGCATACATACAAAGAAACAAATGACTAAGCACTGTGTGTGAAAATTAACCTAATGAAGCCCTAAATCCAAATAATCTACTTTCAGATATAAAAGAAACAATTAGATATATACTGTGTTCGCATCATAAGTATTCCTGGCACTTAGCTGAGCACTGTGCTCCAGGGAAGCAAGCCAGCTACATTACATACAGGGACACAGACAAGACATAATCCTGGATGAAGAAGTTAATTGCTGGAAAACACAGAGACTGTATTTTGTAACACAACATAAGGGGATTTTAAAAGGAGACAGAATCAACTAAGTGTATAGCCCTGCTTGCAAATATTAAGATCAAGCATGAACTTCAAACTTGACCCCACTAAGAACACAGTGGATAGGTTAAAGGAGCAGTGAAAGACACTGATTAGAGTCTAATTTTAAGTGTAGTGTTAACTTCTTAGACACTTGCCAAATCTAATACATTTTAAAACCCATCATTCAAATGCAAAATCAAATCACAAAATGTTTTCCAGATTCCATATATATGCCTTGGACAATTAAACTAGTGCAAATACATTCACCCACTCCTAAGTATGATTCCTTAGTATTTACATGCTGGCTGCTCTAGTCTAAATCCTGGGTGTGTGTTAATGTCTCTGTCCCCATGGTGGCACTGTTGGGAGGTTCTGGAATCTTTAAGCTGTGGAACCATTTGTGAGGTCCTTAGGCCACTGTTCTTGGCCCTCAGAAGAGTTCATCTTTCTTTGCTCTTTGTAAGATTGTAAGATGAGCGACTCTGATTCTGTTGGGGTTAGCTACCTCACCACAGGCATTTCCCATCATACGACACAACTTTTAAACCTGTAAGTCAAAAGGCTCCTCTTTGTAAGGGACTTACTTCAGGAATTCCACTGTAGCAACAGAAATGTAACACATGTGCAAAAAGTTTTTAGCTAGGGTGTGTGTGTGTGTGTGTGTGTGTGTGTGTGTGTGTGTGTGTGTGTATGAGGGGGTCTCCACTTGTGGGCCCTACACTACAGTCTATCCCTAATCCTTTGTTCTTAAGCCTCCTGACTTATTATATAATCACTCTCACATAGCCTTGCCCCTTTAACAAAATACCTCAGTTTTCGCAGCCTAACAAGAAAGGCCCAAGTCCCCCTTTGAATGCAAACAATCAGTTGCATTCACCTAGGTCATCTGAAATTGGGAGCAGAAAGAACTAGCTAGTGGAGCAGGTGGACAGTGATCAGGAGCAGCCCCCTGCATCCAGAAAGAACTAGGTGATCAAGAGCAAGCTGACAGTAATTAGGGGCAGTCCCCTGCATCCCTTCAGAGTCTCACTGGTTTTCTTCCCAACCTCAAAGTTGATCCACTTCTACATTTACACACGTTTATAAACATCAAGTCGGTGGCTTTTGATCTTAGGCTCCCAAACCAGGAATCAGCTAAGTACCTTAATAGAGAGTGGTCTTGGCCCTGCTGAACTGCTGACTGCATTGCTGAGATCCAGGCAGTGTAATCAGCTGACTGCTAACACTGGAGTCAAGTTGTTGCTCTTTAGAATTTAAAATCACTAGCGTATATTTTTCTATTAGACGATACTACACTATAAACAGCTCAGCTTTCAATCTAGTATATTCCATGAAACGGATAATAAGTATCCTTTAAACAGCTCAGTGTTTAGCTCATCTGAACAAAAATGAACAGCACCCACACAGCAGGCATCTGTCTGTGATGCTCCAACCTAACCCTGGGTGGCACTACTGCACATGTGTGCTCCTTTAGAAGTCTGAAAGCACTGCTCTGGGTGATAGAAGGAATTTGCTTAGTTAAAACCTGCCTGCCATTTCCAGAAGCGAGATCCTTCCCTGATAACTGCTAAATATAGCCGAGCTGAATATTCTGACACCTAATCTCCAAGAATCCGAAGTTTCCATCACCCCCTGTGTCTAACACCTTCTCGGCAAGGTGGCATCCACATGAATAATCGTCATGAGGATCAGAAGCTCCAGGACAACGGATGGTGGCACTCGACAAGTTATTGTGCCCTTAAGAGATGCAGCATCCGACATTAAAACAAGACAACAGGACCGCAGGGGGAGAACGAAGACAACTGAAGCTTTTAATATGATACCTAGCCAGTCCCTCTGGAGGCTGATCTGTGGCTTTTTAAGGGGCCTCATTATTATGTCACTGCTAACATCAGAAGCAGTCTTCAAGAGTGCATAAAGCAAGTTGCACAATCAAAGCACCACCTAGTGTCCTCTCAGGTGAGCAACATAAACACTTACTGAACCCAGGGTCATCTAGGCTCAGAGGCCCTAGGCTCAGAGGCCATTCAAACAGATGATTCTGGCCTTTCACATGTGAAAACCCAGACTTAAACAAGGAACAATCAGGAGTTAGTAGGAGTTAGAGGCTTAGTTAGTTAGTAGCAAAACACTTTCTAAAATGATTTCCTTTGGATAAGCTACACAGTGAGTTGTTCCAACTCACAGAATCAATGTCATGTAGCTTAATGGAAATGAGGTGAAAATGTTCTCTTTCCTATGAATAGATTCTTTTCAAAATAATTATATACAGAAGATATTTAGACTCCACTTACTGGATTCATATTCAACAAATGTATTAGTAAGGATACAGAAGCTTAAGACTAGCTCTAAATTTCATCCAAACACAAAACAATCTGTCAAGCAAACATCTTTACAAATATCAGTTCTCCTAACACTGAGCTAACCCACGTCCTTCAATCGTGGTGCCAGCATTCAGTGACTCAGAATGAAGAAGACGTATAGCTTACTTCAAAGAAATTTTAGAAAAATATAAACATTAAAGAAAAGGAAAACTTCCTTTGACAAAGAGGGAAAATAATCAATAGTCTTTAGTCTTCTGGTGTCATTCTTTTGAATTCCTTTGTGCTTTTATTGATTACTTTCCTTATTTGAGTCAGAAAAGAAAAGAAGCAAGGACAACAGCAAAAAAATGAAGGTCTGGGTTCATGGCAGGAAAGGTACACAAACCCAGACAAGATCCTGCTTGCTCATACGTAAACGCAGGCTTTGCCCTAGAGAGACACTTTCCACACTGAAATTTTGTGACTGTTTTGAAATGTTATGAGAAGACATACAAACCTAGCGTACAAATCAGTGCTTATCAATTATTAATTAAAGGTCACTCAGGGCCGGAATGCACTCAGTGGTGGAGCACTTGTCTATCAAGTAGGAGGCCGTGGGTTATATATTCAGCCAAGTAAAACACAAACTAAAAGGTCATCTCTAAGCTTTATGCCTTCCAGGAAACAAAGCTCCTTCACACACAGAGAAAAGGTGTTACATGTCCACTCGGGTCCTCCCCATTGATTTCAGATGATCTGGAAAACTGAGAAAAATCATATGCTTTGACCTTTGAGTCGATGTTTCATAAGCTAATTTGAGTTTTCAATTATGGAAAATTAATATAAAATTCCATATATCTGATTTCTTCTTCAAGGAAAATCAACAGGCAGGGCTCAGCCCGCACACTCGATGGAACAACCAAGTGTTTGAGTGAAGGAGCCTCACCTCTTTATGTTGTTTCCAATGGGCCTACTTCTGCTCAGTCCGCAGAGACTAAGCACCTGCTAACTACCATGTTTGACACAAGAAGTGCTTCAGGTTTCGGAGTTGTTCACATCTAGGGACATTTGCAAAACCATTACTGACTAAGCCTCCCTAATTCAAAAAAATTAATGCTTTAGACATGGGAACATTTCTGATTCAGACTTTGGGACTGGTATATTCAACCTGTAGACATATTCATTAACAAACACTGATTTAAGAGAATCAAAACATAAATTTCTTTTATCCTTGGTACATTCCTGAAGAATCCCATAAGCCCAAAACCTATATCATCCTCCCAAAGCCCCATTAACTTGTCTCACAAATTATATTCCCAGATTAATTCATTGACAGTTTTGATATACACTTAAAATATCAAGGAACGGCATAAGAAATAATCACATTACTGTGAAGAAGCGGTCCTGGAAACAAAAGGTATCATCATGGAATGGTGGGGCAGGAAAAAACCTAAAAGATAATTGAGTCAATTCTTCTCAGTTTGAAAAATGAGAGGGATAAAGTGTTGCATGGAACTGTGCCTTTGGCCATCTTTGTTACAACAAGATACCTGACAGATCAACTTAGAAAAGACTGGCTCTTCCCTGCCATGCATCCTGCAAAGATCAAGTAAACAAACCATCTCAGCTCACATGTTTAGAGGTTTTCAGCCCGCGGTCTACTGCCTCCACTGCTACAGACTGTAGGGAGGCAGAACACCACAATGGCAAGAAAGTGAGGCAACCAGAAAGCAGAAAGTGACAGAGAATGAATATGAGTGGAGTGTGTGTATGCGTGTGTGTGTGCTTGTGTGTATGTGTGAAGGATATCCTTCAACGGCACACCCCAACATTCCTCCAATCAGTACCCACCTTACACACTTTCAAATTCCTTCCCCTGAGCCTCTCAATTTTGAATACACCAATCGATTAGAGCATTGATTAGGTCAAAGTCCTCATCATCCAATCACTTCAGAAGTGCCACCTCTTAAGGCACAGTTTGAAATCAAGCATCAAAAACACAAGCCTTGTGGAAGAATATTTTATATACAAACTTAAATAAGGTACCTATAGTCTCGACCTGCCAGTCTCCTCAATTAGAAGAACATGAAGGAAGCCTAGGCTTTAGAAATAGTAAAAAGGCAAGAAAAACTAGAGATGAGGGCTAGATGTGAAATTGAGAGTACCATCATGTAGACAATGACTTTCAAGTCAAAAATGTGACTGTATCTCCTTAAGTGTTATTAATGCCATTTAAACTAATGGAATAGAACTTAAATGATATACGTTTGGAATAATGATGATATATGACAGTCCACTAACGTCTAATACACGCGGATATATCCATGCACTGCAGCACTTAGCACCTTGACAATTATTAATAATTGGCTGTACAGCTGTCTCCTCTGACACATGTGAAATGATGGCGTTGTCCTTCCATACTGACATCCAGAGGCTAGCATGCAGCTCAGGCTAACTGCTAAACTTCAAAACACATCAGGTGGATTTATTTTTTGCTCCAAAGTTAAAAAAAATTAATTAATGACAGATCTTTAAGTTGACGTGTTTCTTTAGAGCAAATCCCAAGCACTTTCCATCCCACCCACGTACCTCACACCAGCAAAATTTGTGAACCTCCTGACTGCTTTTTCTTCCTCTTTCTTTCTCTCTCTCTCTCTCTCTATATATATATATATATACATATATATATATATATATATATCTTTAAGGGAAACAACTTTGGAAAAGTCCATATGCAACCTTCAGAATACTAAAGTCTACTCCTCAAATGACGAACACATGTACTTTACAGGTACTGCACACGACTCCCTCCAAGAGATTACAATGAACTCATTCTTTCTCTAGAATAAAAATTTACTTTGGAAAATTTATAATCTTCCTTCTCTTCCTAAAGATGGGTTAAATAATTATTAAGACTTTATGGAAAAATGTTACTGGAAGGCTAATTACACTGTGCCACTAAACTCCTTTCAAATACAAGATAGGAGACTTTGACCTCATTAGACGACAAAATGCAAGGGGGAGCACATTCACTCAGAATTAATAATAAAGACAGATTGATGAACCTACCTCAATTCTAAATATGTGTGCATATACGTTGTGTGTATATGTGCACGCATATGTGTGCAGGTGTGCGGGTATCTATGTGTATCTCTCCTCTGTGTGTGTGTGTGTGTGTGTGTGTGTGTGTGTGTGTGTGTTTTAGAAGTAGAACTGAGGGCTTTGACTCAAGCCCTCCACCTCTGATCCATATCCCCAGGCCTAATCTTCTGAAATTTAAGATGATGAGGTTTCTTAGCAAGCTCCTAAAATGATTTTACTTACCACTTACTCCACGTTTCAGTGTGCTATTTTTAATGCAGTCACTTCTATACTTTCCCCCAGCCTCCCAACACATTTCTTATTGCTCTTTCCCTGGAAGAAGCCATTTCTGCTGAAAACCACGAGAAAACTAGTGCTACAGAGTAGGAAGGTAAGGTAGACACTTGGGAGAATTTCCATTCATTGGATTTTCATTCTCTCTCCATGTTCACACAGCCCCACACATACCAATGAGCTATCATATGAGCAGCAGTACTCTGTCATTCAAGTTTAGTCCAATCCATCTATCTGGCAATAAAATAGAATTATATGATAATGTAGTTGAAAAAGCTAGGGCACCAGTTGAAGACCCAAATTCTCTTTCTAGTGCTGGTAATCAGCATGGCACTGGGGTGTTGATGGTGGGGGTGGGTGATCTGTTCAGTATGAAGATAGAGAAGAACATAAAAATAACACTAGAGTTCCTGTAAATTGGGTATCAGAGCACAGAAAGAAATGTAGAATTCTAACAACAGTGGGTAGCTATACTTCACAACAACCTATTATATATTTCTTGAAGAAGCAGAGGATATAAATTTATAGGTACCAAAACACAAAGACATGATAAAAAGATGGAAATGCCAACTGCCCTAATTTGATATACACTGAAATATCACCTCACCCCACGAATGCATACCACAACGACCAGTTAATCAAACTAAAACTTTCAACTCCCATATAAATACATTATAATTCAGAAGAGATGCTCATGATGACATGGATTACTGTTAATTATCCTTCTTGCAGTCTAAGAATGCAGATTTTATAATCAGTTGTGCGGGTAAATACCACTGTGCAAGTATAGTTTGTGAGGGGGGTTCGTACAATACTGAGTAGATTGCACAAGTTTTTCCCTAGTGTGGTTCATATCTTAGCACAGAATGCTTACAGTGACACAGGCCGCCATGCTACAGGACCGTCCTCTGCCTGCTGAGAGACAGCAGCATCGAGCAGCATCGAGCAGCATCAGCCAGAAGCAGAACCAGATGGACCCAAGCCTTTGACCTGCACCACGGTGTAACAACAGCAACCTGAGCCTCTGGAGGACCTCAGGAACCCAAGTGGACTTGGCTGCAATTTTTGAAAGACATTGTTTTTCTTCTACCTCTTACTTCTCTAATTACCTAGGATTCCAGATCACTCTGAAGTATAGAGAAATTAAGTCAAGAGAACACAATAAATTGAAGCAGCGATGAAGAGGGCTAGAAAGGCTTCTTAACAAACACGACACTGAGAACACTGTGCAAATTCCGGGAAAGTCAATTTCGTCTTTATTACAAGAAATTAATGAGATTCAGAAATAAGACCCCTAATTATTTCAAAATGAAATCCAAGACATAGGATGTTGTCCATGAATGTCTACTCGTTTAGAAGTAGCTGTACGTCTACCTGAAGAACACTGACATTTGTGTGCCTCTACCCTCCTAATGGTCTGATTTTTCAGTCTTGTATTGAAACCTACTTCACACTTCACACTGACTTGCAAATGAAAAACAAAGCCAGCACCAAAAAGGAAGATTGCCTATGGCCTGTGGATGGATCACCTAGGAGCTTGCCGGAAACATAGTCTCAGCCCCTTCCAGATTACAACATCAGAACCTGCATTTTAATGGGAGTTGTTGCTATTCAAATGAACATTATCACTGGAAAAGCACCAATTTGTAAGTTCCAAACATCACCCTGCAGCTTTCATAACCCCTGATCTTAAGACTCCCCGTCCTTCCCTGGTAGAGTTACTGAACTAAATTTAAATGAAGAGCGTAACCATGCAGTAAATACTGTCCTAGCCACCAAAGACATCCAGGCAACTCCAAGAAGCTATCACAAATGTATTTAGAGGCAAATTGTACCTACTATTTAGCTAATTAACTTATTGTTTAATATGTCCCCAAAATCTGTGAATGATGTTGCAGGGATGTAGCTATTCTCCTGTTGGTTGGGCCCTTGAGCTAGTCAACATGGTTTTCTCAATATGGCCTCTGGATCCTCCTATTTTTTTTATACCTGTCTGCCAGTAACCTACCTTCAGGGCTATCTGAGATGAATGTCACTTTTTCTGACTTCTCTGGCTAAGACACCACAGCATTCAATTCAGGTGACAGCACAGCATCCAGAAAGTTCACCCTTAGTTCCCACAGGCCACCATGACAGTTCCTACCTGCTCCCTCCTATCCTTATGATGGAGTATTGCAGTCATGTGACAAATATACAGAGGTCTCTTCCAGGAGATGAAGATTCATTTGAAGCTTATAAAACAGAATTTGGGGTCATAAAATCAATACAATTGGCACGCCACAAACATCTATTCTGTATCAGTTGCTCAACAAGTTGTACATCAACACATTAGAAAAAAATACTATTTTCCATTGAGCAAAAAGATTGTATTTTATTATTGCCAAACCAACTCTTCAAACGCAACTTTTACAACAGTACCCTAAGTATCCACATAGTGCTGCATTCTCTTAGGAATTATAGAAATCTAGAGATCATGAATGCAGGAAGACATGCATAGGTTACACATGACTGCTACGCCAGTTTTTAATAAGGAACCATATAGCATGTTTTGGTTCAGACACTGGGGATGATTGCATGTGCACTAACTAAAGGGCATCATTGAACCTCCCTTGAAAATAGGTCTCAGCTTGCTAGGGCCGTTATTCATGAATCTATGGCAAAAGCTGGTAATAAAAATAAACTCTGAGCCTATAAGATGGCTCAATAGATAAGTGCACACCTGGTGATCTGAGTTCAACTCCACATAAAGGAGTAAGGAAAGAAAGGACAACAATCTTGTCCTCTGGTCTACACATATGTAGCGCTGCATATACACACATGTAATATACCTAACACACACACACACACACACACACACACACACACACACCTGTGGGGTAGCTAAAATGTAATCTGTAAGACAAAGCACAGGTTTGGTCATCTGTACTCCAAAATTCTAAATCTATAAAACTCCAACATTAGGAAGTTTAGGATCACCTACCATATATTACATTGCAAAATTTTAAACTTGACTGTGTGGGTCTAGTGAAGGTCAAGGTACCCTAAAAGTGATGTATAAATTGCCGTCAGGCCACCAGATAGTCTGTATGTGAAACATAAATGAACCCTCATAGACTCGAGTCCATTTCCAATATACCTTATTTATACAAAATTTGAGCAATTACTAAATCAAAATGATCCCAAGCATGTCTGCTAAGGGATACCCAACATTCTTGCCAGATTCTATATCAGTCCCATAAGCACAGCCCGACTATTTCTATCTCTGAGTTCTAGCTCCCTGTAGTGGGAGCAAGGCAGACAGCAGCAGTGAGCTGAGCTGAAAAGTCTTGGTGCACATAACACCACAGACTTACCCACTTCTAAAAGAGAATTTTTAAACCAAAACAGAGTTAGCAGTGCAGTGCAGATAGAACCACCCAAACTGAATATATGAACATCCGCCTAATTCGCAAAATTATCTACGTGCGGCGCGTGTGCACACAATAAGGCTATTCAACGCAATGTGGCACAAACAATTAAAAGTTCCTTTCAAAGTGGAAATGCAAAATAGAATGAATATCTATTTTCTATAAATGAATCTAGCCATCTGCCTTGCAAAAGCAGCAGCAGCAGGAGTACCCAAAACAGCAGAAACAGCAGCCTCTCGTGTTAACAATCTATTCTCAAATCTCATGCTCCACATTTTCCCGGCAAACAAGGCTAAAAATACAAGACATGCAACAAATAGTCTTTTGGGATCTGCCATTCCATGGATGGTGTATTCAATCAGAGTAATATTTTCTGTTGACACTCAAGACTGGAGAGAAAAAAAAAAGCGAGCTATCATATTAGAAAGTGGCATTCAGCATTTTAAGCGTGACTCCAATCCCAAAGTATATTAAACTGAATGCTGTAAGAATGTTGTTTTCATACAACATAAATCTCTTAGATTTATCTGAATAGATTCGCAGATATATTTAAGCTACTTCAAATTCCTCTATAATTCTTGATAGTTATGAAGATACCATTTTAGCACTTTAGTCAACAAAATGCAAGGCACCACTTATTTTCAGCATAGCCGAGCTACACTGTACATTGCAAACTCTTAAGTCAGACTGACTGGGTTTAAGATCTTGCATATCCTAACTCCTCCATGGGCTTGCGATTTTATTTAACCCTCATGCTCCTCTCTTCCTAGCTTACAAATTGTAACACTTAACATCCTGAACCATTTTAAGGAATAAACGAACTAATGTGGGTAACATATTCAGAATAATTAATGAGTAATATCAAAATGAGTTCATATTCAATATGCAAAAATGCCTTCTTTCAAAGAATAACCAGAATAGAGTAAGAATGATGTTCTCAGGCCAACAATGTAGAAAATGAAAGGTAAAGGGCAGAGATGGCTCACTTAAAAATGGGGTTCCAAAAGTGGAACACTCTAGGGGGCTGGAGAGATGGCTCAGAGGTTAAGAGCACTGCCTGCTCTTCCAAAGGTCCTGAGTTCAATTCCCAGATACCACATGGTGGCTCACAACCATCTGTAATGGGGTCTGGTGCCCTCTTCTGGCCTACAGGCATACACACGGACAGAATATTGTATACATGATAAATAAATAAAACATTTTAAAAAAAAAAAAAAAAAAAAAAGTGGAACACTCTATAACCCCAGCATTGGGGAGACAGAGACAAGACATCACTGGTGCTTGGTAGCTAGCCATTCTAGCCAATTAATGAGCTCCAAGTTCAGCGGAAGACCCTGTAACAAAACAGGATGAGCCAGTAAGATGACTCAATTGGTAAAGGTGCTTGCCACCCAGCCTGATGACCTAAATTCAATCCCTGGGTCTCACAGAAAAGAAATGGAAGAATACTTCTGCAAGTTTCCTCTGACGTCCAAATAGACACCATGGCACACACATGCCCTCTATGGTAAGTGTGTGTGTGTGTGTGTGTGTGTGTGTGTGTGTGTGTGTGTGAATGAATTCATGTAATTACAAAATTAAAAATAAAAAGACAGAGTGATTAAAGGAAAACACCATGTCAACCTCTGGTCTCTAACACATGAACACTCACATACACAAAGTGAAGAATAAGTGTTTGGCTTTTACACGACCTAAGTGACTTAAGGCGGACAGGGCGAGTTTCCATCATTGTTCTGTTTCACAGCTGGGTTATGACAGCATCAGAATAGGCAGAAGGAAGATGACAGGGAGAGTGTCACTCAGGAGGGAGGCACTGCCTGGAGTAAAGACTAAAAGGTTTAATGACAAAGGTATTCTCCAGAGAGAGAGAGAAGAGAGAGAGAGAGAGAGAGAGAGAGAGAGAGAGAGAGAGAGAGAGAGAGAGAGAGAGAAAGAGAGAGAGAGAGAGCGAGCGAGCATGCATGTGAACCTTCCCGTGACGAGGCCACCCCACACCACTACTACAGCTTCCTTAAAGGTCTCAATGTTTGGAATCAATTTTCATACATATGGCTTGTATCTACATTCTAATGTTTAAAAACAAAACAAAATAGGCAGTAGAGAAGGATATCAAATAGCCACTATCTCCCAAGGAACCAATTCCTTCACAAAACTCCATGTTGGCAACATCTTAAGGTGAGTACTGTATTCTGGGAAAGAAAAATAAATAAACAAAACACAAGTTTGCAAGTCACCTAGGAAAGAAGAGAAAACTGAGTCCTCCATGCACCAGAAAGGCTGCTCTGGAGCTCCCTGACCAATCCTGTCAGTTCTGAGAGCGCCCAGGGAGAACCCTTGGGACGGGCTGGGTTTCCTGGACTTCAGAGCAAGCACTACCTCAAGAATGAGACTTATACATGGGTGGTTCACAGAGTGAGGAAGTATATAAAGGGTTCATGTGTTCTCACACTTTCATTAAACAAATCAAAGCAATTAGTCTCCTCTTTAGAACTGAAATACTTAAAAGATCTCTTGAGTAGAAAGTGTTTTTTTTTTGTTTTGTTTTGTTTTTTTTTTTTTCAGGCAGGAAGAGAAGGTGCCACAGGGCTGCTCAAGCCAGGAATTACAACCTTTGAATCAGAAAAGGTCTGGCAGGAAGCTGGGAGCGTAGAGGGCACTTTACCTTTAGTTTTATGAGCAGATTATATTTTTTTGAAACACAGGAACACAAGGAGAGAGAGGGGAGAGGGAAAAAGAAAGTGTTCTCAAATAACATTAAGAAAGTGCCAACAGCTATAAGAAATGGAGAGAAGATGGGAATGCATGTAAGTCATATGACCCTCAGTGCCTATAACGTTAAATGTGTACGTTCTTTGCTGTAAGTGTACCCCTCTAGTTATCAGAAGCAATGTCATCATCTAGCCTGCTTAATGACATGGTCTCTTCTGCACATGATCTAGTGGAAATCACAAGTCCCCCAGCAGCACTCTCTTCTAAGAATAAACCAAATCAGTATGATATGGTGTGGATTCAATTACCACTCGGCAGGTCACAAGTAACTTTGAAACATCCTTTATCTAAGTTGTAAAGTGTCAAAACGTACATTAATTACGATATCGGGGCGCTATCCTTATACTTTACCAGCAGGAATAAAACTCACTCTCTGAAGGCATGAGCTTTGGTTAGAAAGGCAGAAAACCAAATGGCATTCTGTATCAGGGCTGTTTCTTTTATGTGGTGTCTTGTCCCAAGTGGATTCCTCGCTTAGTATATTTTTGAAACCAATCATCCAAAAATTATCCTCAGATTTTCAGATTTTTTTTTTATATTAGGTCGAGAAGCAAAGAGAAGTTAGAAGGAAAAGAGATGGTGGTACCGCTATCATGGAAATAGATATATGGTAAATATTGTAAGAACAATGCTACAGAATCTCATACACACCATACCACCAAAGCATATAGAGTATGCTGTTCACTAAGCTATAACATCTTGGATCGAACCCACAAGAGAAACTGTTGATGGGCTACAGTTATGTGTCAATGGGAGAGTACTTGCTGGACATGCACAAGGCACAGGGCCCAATCCCCCAGCACCCCCAAAGGAAAACGTCCTCAGAATTATAAACTTTTGACTTGCAAATATAAAATCTACCTATAGAACCCATTAACCAAACACAGCACAGTGAAACCACTAGTCAACGATGCTGCACAAATCCACAGCATCCTGGTTTTAATGCACCATACCTTGCGGAGATGACAGGACTTAATATGGAAAACATCTTTGATTTGAAAACTTCAATTTGTACCCACCTGTCCAAAGCCAGGTACAAGCGAATCCACTGGCTGTGTAGCCTTTGTAATGTGCGTTTCATGAACTAGCTCCTAAAGCAGCTAAAGGTGAATGGAAATGTGACAAGAGAAACGCCACTCAGATTTACTGCTCCATGTGTCTCGGGCATCTCTATGATCTGTGCAAAACATTTGCTGTAAATAAGCCTGCAGAGTGTACAGTATGTTTTCCAGGAGACCTTTACAGAACAGCTTGCAGACAAGAGGTGCTAGCCTTGGTTTCACAGCCAGAAAAACTCCATCCAAGAGGCTGTTGGCATGTTCCCACCTCTTGTTTTGAGCTGGCTTAAAGACAACTCCCCAAACCAGATTCCAAGGGCCAGTATCTGGAGTCAGTCACCGTGAGCTATCCCCCACATTGGGAACAGCAAGTATAAACTCAAACTGTGGAGGAAAAAATGGGGGAAGGGAGGCACCCCACTTTCACCCTGACAGTATAAAAAACACTCAGAGTTGACTGCGCTGTAAGGCAGTCTCCAGTTCTCCGTAGTAAATTAAATGGCTGAAGCGCGTGCTTTCTTCCAGCCAGAGAAAGAAACATGCCTCGCTGTAACAGTATGTGGGAATCACTGAAGCTCGTTTTTTTTTCAGCCTTTCCTGCTTTTTTTTTTATAAACCTGCTCCGTTAAAAAAAAAAAAAAAAAGTTCAGGAAATGAAATGCAAATAAGCACAGATCATACAACGGAAAACCTCTATCCATCCTCTAAAATTCTTCTTTCCAGGCAATACAACTGCCCTTAACACCGCTAGCTGCTATAAAAATGAGATTATACCAATTCTTGGGATCGTTGTCAACCCTTCCAAAAGCCTCACCGCTACCAGGAATATGCTGAGGAGATAGAGGAGGAGGTGAGGTGCTTAGCTCGGTGCCACCTCTTGCTAGGCAAGCGTTAGGTAAAATGTTTAATGCAATCGCATATTCTAAGCCCCCTGGATGGCACGCAGCAAAGAAGGTAAGGTAAGGAAGGCCAGGGAATGAAAAGCTCCTGGATTATTTCAAAGGTAGCCACGGGCACCAGGGCTGTCTGAAACTGCCTGTGATCAGCTTCAAAACAGGTCCGTGGGGGTGTATCTTTAAGTTGATGCTCTGCTGGAGTGCAGCGGATCCGGGTGGTGGTGGGGAAGGGGGGGGGGGGTGGTCCTGAGCTTAAGAGAAGCGGAGATGTCCCTGCTGCTCAGGGAGGCCGCGCTTCCTAGCTGGAGTAAGCACCGAGTAGGGAGAGGATGCGCCGGGAGTGGAGCCTCTGGCTAACTGCTTATCCGGCTGGGCACTGCAGGCGCTGTTAAACCCTGGGGTTACACACAGCTCCCCAGAGCTCCCGCATCCACGCGGCCTCTGAGAAGCAAAGCCAGTGCTGGTTTAGAGCCAGAGCTAGGGTCGCCCGAGGGGTACTGGGCTTGGCGCAGAGCTAAGTGACCAGCTCCGCTGCTTCCCCTGAAGGGAAAAAAAAAAAGGCGCAGTCTCTATTAGAGTCTACTCGCTTGCCTCTTTCCCTATGTACTCCCTAAGATCATCGTGGGCGCCCACCCAGGAACGAGCTCGCCCAAGAAGGAAAAGTGGAGACGACCGAGGAGAGCGAGGATGTAGTAAAGACAAGCTATCCAGCCTGCAGCAAATAGGGAGGGTTCAGAAAACCGAACAGGTACTGAGACTCAAGGGTAGGGGCCCGGGTCACAGCAACCTGTAGGATTGAGGCAGATAGCAAACTTGGATGGGAAGGCAGTGGTCCCCTGGAGCTCCTCCACCCGGTTCCCACCGAGTCGCGCTCCGCACGCGGAGAGAAGCAAGCACAACTTGGGAAGCCCACGCCGAAGGCGCGGGTCCCGCTCCTCCTCCGTCCGCTCCTCTGCGCACCGCCGTCCACCCAGCGCTTACCTCGGGCAGCCGCGGCCCCCGCCGCCCAGAAGCAGAGTCCTAGCCACGGGAGCCAACGGCGCGCTCCGCAGCCGCCGCCTGCAGCCGCTGTCCCCATGCTCTGAGCTCCGCTCTGGCTACACTCCTCTTCCACACCCTGGGAGTCCGCAAGGCACGACGGCGGGGGAGACCACCGCCAGTAGGTTCCCACGGGGGATGGTGGTCTGTGGTGAGTCGAGCTTCTCCACCGCCGTTCCCTACGGAGCGGAGACACCGGATGGGCCGCGGGACAGAGCGCCCGTCCCCATTGCCTCCTGAGGCGCCGCCCGCCGTGCCCGCTGCGCGGACCGCAGCCCCAGCTCCTCTCAGGGTCCGGGACTACCAAGCTGAGCCAGGAGACCGCATCGCTAATGAGCCCCCGGGCCGCCCCTGCTCCGCCCCTCGCAGCGCCGACCAATGAGCCGCGCCGGGGCGGGACGGAGGGCGGGGCCGAAAGCGGGCGACGCAGGTGAGCCCGCAGCAGGCGCACGTGCGGACGCCGCCTCCCCGTCGCGGACGCCCCGCGCGTGCGGGAAGGCAGCGCTCCGGAGCCCAGCGGCCTGAGGCGAGGACGGGCGCCCGCCAGCAACGAGCTGTAAGGAGAAGCCTTTTGGAGGCGAGCGCCCAGCGGCGGGATGGAGGCGTCTTGCTTGCTAACTCTGAGGCTTCCAGGAAACCAAGGTTTTACTCAACTTTCTATTTCCACTTTCTAGCCAGCAGACGGATGAAACAAGAAAAAAAAAAAATCATAAACCATTCCTAACTATGGCCAAAGAAGTGAATTGAGGGTGCTTGTGGATGTATGGGATCAAGTTTTACTTTGCTTTTGTTTTAAGGAAGCAGAAACTCCCCATTTTTTCTTTTCTGTTATAGGTGTCGCTCCGGAATTCTCAAAGGTTCTCAGAAGTTGTCTCATTGCTGGTCCCTTATATATTTGTTAATTTCAATCTGGGCTCTGGAAATTGCTTTTCTAGTAAGTAAAAAGAAAGTTAAAAACGAGAGAGAGGGAGGGAGAGAGAGAGACAGAAAGAGGGAGAGAGGGTGGGAGAGAAAGAGAGAGATGCTCAAAGCCTTGAGAGAAGAAAAAGATTTAAAAAAAAAAAAAAGCCCACTTGTTTAAATTGTTTTCTTGTTTCGTCTTTTTTTAGGTGGTTAGATCTTTCTTTAACTGAACTTGGACCCGGAAGGGCCTCAAAGTTGTTTTTTATCCTCTGCAGTAGGCTACTGGTTTTAGGCAAACAACCTCCTTCTCCAAGACAGTTTATTTCCTGTCCAGGGCTCCACAATGAGATCATGACTTTCTGTCTGAAGCCTTCAAAATGTGTCCAAGACTCAGCCGGTCAGAAACCTATGTCCTCCCTTCCCTGGGAGTCTCCATAGAGAAAGAAAACTTGGCTTGAAAGACAGCATTGCCAACGGTTCCTCACGTCAATCAAGGGCAGTATTGATAGATGCACAAAGCAAACAAACATATCTTGCCAAAGTGCTACCTGCTCCCAAACACCTCTCTATGGAGAATAAACAGTTTAAAGTAAGGTGATTGCTGAGAATGAGGTAATTGCACTCACTTACTTTGTCCTAAAGACAAAGAAGATGCAAGACAGAAAGATTGATTACCTGATAAGCACAGAGACCATCCCCCTCTGAGGACACCAGGCTTGTGAATGTCAGTGGAAGGAGCTGATTTTTTTCCTACAGAGTTCTCGCAGCTCAATAACAGATTTGGGTCCTGGGCAAGAACCAAGCTCTGGGGAATGGATACTTCAAAGCAAAGACTGATGTGGGGCTGGCAAGGGACTCGCCTGGAAATCTCTTTAGAATCTTGGTAAATGAGGGGTTTGTCCTTTTCTTCTGGGAAGGTGAATTGAAAATTAATCTACCAAATATGCTTCACCTGTCTCCCAGAAACCAATCATTCATGGCTTGCCTTTCCGTATTCCTCAAGACTATGTGGAAGCCCTGTTACTTGTGTTATTTGTGTGGTTATTTATTTTTTTTTAAGAAAAATAGTTAAATTTCCAAGAATCTATGGCTGTAGTTAATTCCTAACTATTGTCCCCACAGGGCGCAGAAGTAAAATCAGTTTATTTGGGGAAAGAGTCTGACAAACAGATAAGCATTTTATATTAATAATTCCAGCAGATTCCCCAGTCTCATGAGCAGGTCTTCACACATGTTTTTTTTTTTAAAAAAGGAGTGAACAAGGCAGATGTATTATCACTATCTGAAGAGAAGAATAGTGAAGTTGACTCTCCAGCATAAATTTCCCAAGGCCAATGTAAGTAAGTGGTTGTTGAATGGCAAGAAAGAACAAGAAGAACAATGTCCGTTTTGTGTAATTTAAACCCACAGTGAAAGCCACAGGCTTGTCTGGCCAATGAGGTTTATTTAGTTTTTAGATGAACAGAAGTACTACCTGAAGTGTTGCCTAACCTGTATTAGACACTACATATTAATTATGACATATATCCAAATTTCCTGTGTTATCTGACTTCAGATATTTTAAAACACGGACAACTGTTCCATTTGTATAAATAACCATATATTTTTGGACAAGACAGTTGAGCAGTTGTCATTCATGATTAGTTCCTCTATCCAGAGCAGCAAGAGCATAGAATGTGAGCACTGGGGCTGATGAGATGGATCATGGGTAAACGCGCTTGCAGCATGAGCTGGTCCACTTGAGCTTCATCCAGGGATCCAGTAGAAAAGGAGAGCAACTTTTCTGAAAAGGTGCTCTCTGACAACGACAAGTGTGACATAAACACCCTTGCACCTGCATGCGCGCGCACACACACACACACACACACACACACACACACACACACACACACACACGAGAGAGGCACGCGAGCTTGCGCGTGCACGATAATGAAGAAAAAGGGGAGGGAGAAGGAAGGTGCTAAATACCCTAAGAATCTAGATACAAAGGGACTCAAACCCTCCCTGCCAAGAGCTGGCTGACTGGCTGGTTTAGGACTGGCCAATCAAGCCTCCCTCCCCATTTCCTCAACCACAAACTGATCACTGGCAACCAATTCAATTTTACAATCAGTTCCATTTAAAAACCATCAATTTTTAACTCTGCCTATCATGATTTGGAATACGAGTTACTTAACTGCGTTGTAAATTAAGCTCTGTCTTCTGGAATTGAAATAATTGTTTAACAAACACCTTGTGTTCCAGAGAGATTATTTTGGATTATAACTAAGCTATAACATTAACTATAACCCAGTATGTATTAATAGGATCAGGTTGCTGTAACAAAAAAACTGAAGGGTGATTAGCTTTCAAATACTAGAAATTTATTTCTCACAGCTATGAATGCTAGACAACCCAAGACCTAAGTGCTGGTGAATTCAGTATCTCCTGAGGACCCATTTCCTGATGGTGCCCTGTCACCCACACTATCTCACAGTGGAAAGGTGAGGTTGGGCTTCTTATATAAAGGCATTGATGCCATTCATGAAGACTCAACTTCATCGCCTACTAAAAGTCCTGTCTCCCGTGACCACCATCTTGGTAACTAGATATCAGCATAGGGAGGGGCGTGAAAGCACAAACATTCAGAGCAAAGCTAATATTAATTCAAGGAAGAGAATTGGTGAAGTGTTATATTTTTATAATATTGTTCTTTGAATTGATGATGCTAGTTTTCTAATAATTCATCCACAAAGAAATCAGGTATGAAATTTTGACTTCTATCAGTTTTGGATCATCTCTACTTTCAAAAAGGAAAAGGAAAAAAAAATGAAGTGACTCACAATAAGAGGAGAGGAGATAACTACTGAATCCGGAGAGATATGCGTTCAAATATATGTAGTTTTCATAGGCCTTGTATTAGCCTTCTCTAATGTCTTATTTTGTTTCCCTGTTGATGGGATATAAAACATTGAGCAAATGTGACTTGAGGGAGGAAAGACCTTATTTGCCTTCTAGGTCATTTATACTCCTTCCCTGAGAGAAACCAAACCAGGAACTCAGCAGGAACTAGGTGTTAGGAATGGAAGCAGAGTCATGAAGGAAGGCTGCTTCCTGACTTGCCCCTCATGGCTTGTTCAGTCTTCTTTACTATAAAGCTCAGGACAACCTGACCAGAGGTGGCACTATCCACAGTGAACTGAGACCTCCCATGTCAACCACTAATGACTAAAATCCCTCTCGGTCTGGCCCAAAGGCCAAACTACTGGAAGCAATGCTTCAACTGACATTCCTTCTCTGGTGAAGTTTGTATCGAGTTGACAAACCCATCTCAGCGCATTTGGGAAGAGTTCTCTGTGTGTTTGAGAAAAAGAGTACTTAGCCCATCTTCTTGGTACAAGGAGCAGAACTCTGGGCAAAGTGACTAAGGCAGAAGTGGTCAACTTGAGTTCGCTTCTAGGCATCTTCTGGGCAATGCAGAAGAACATTGGGAGCTTTACAGTTATGGGAAGGCTCACCAAAGATGTGGCCTTTCTTCTTGGAATCCCAGGAAATCATTATAATTGTGGAGATGACATCATTCTTTATGACAATGGGTATAGGGATTGTATTTTTAAAGAAGATTACTGAAAAATAACAGTAACACTCAAAAAAGAAAAAAATCACTTTGGACATGAAAGCATTCAAAATGAAGCGGCAGATTTTTTTGTCTCTCCCCCCGCCCCCTGCTTTGATTACTGTGGATTAGATTCCCATGAGAGCAACGCATGACTCATTTAACACATACGCAAAGGCAAGATGCTGAAGACAGTGAGATGACAACCTTTGCGAACAGAACACAGCTATAGCTGAATAGAAGAAAGAGGCTGAGGACCACTAAAGACTTTCTGGGAGAAGAGCTGAAAATACCATGCAATGTACATCTGTGCCAGGATGTGCCTAACCTATGGGCTGAGTGGGCAATCTGAGATGTAATGCATGTTAGAATTATTCTTTATAGGGGCTTAAAATAAGTTTTTTTCTCTTGGGCATGGGTCAAGGACCAGTTATCTCTCTACATTTATGATAAAATATTGCAGCTTCTTCCCCGTTGAACTTGTCCAGTGTTTCTGAAGACCCAACTAATATCTATTTCTAGCTCTGCTACTGCTGGATGTTTGTGATAGAAGCCACTGTCTCTATTAATCATACAATTATGCTAATACATGTGGGAAGACTAAAAATGAACTGGACAAAAGGGCAACAGCTGGCGACTTCAATTGATGAATTTGGCCACACAATTGAATGAGATATTTTACACATTTCCCCCAGGAATGCTGCATGCCACTCATTTCCCAGTATAGTCTTGTTCAATCAGGGCAGCACAATTCAGAAATGCATGCATCTTATGGTGAGAGTGCTGTCATTTACTCAGGGCTGAGTGCTCACACAGGGACACCTGATTCATGAACATGCTGGAAAGCAGAGGAATAATACAGGTGTTAAAAATCTGTGAGTTTTTCACATTGGATGTTCTTTCTGTGTACCATAATCCAGGTTAACAACCTTCCCTGTAAAAGGCAATATGGGGTAGTTTGTTAAGTAAACTCTCTCACACATACAGACAAAATTAGACAAGTCTATTTTAGAGGTCGGCCTATGAAGCAGCAATAAAGTGCAAAAATCCAATACATTTGTTTAAAAAGGGCAGCAGGGCACCAAGATAAGACTCCAACTAAACAGATATTTCCTGAAACCACAAGTGTGCTTTCTTTCTTGTACCCTGGGAATCCTCTCTGAGCACCAGCTTCCCAGAGATGCGGCTCCAGTCCCTGGTCCAGACGAATGAAGAGAACTTAAAAATAATAACAAGAACACAAGTCTTTGGCAGTAAAATTAATGCATTAGTGCTTTCAAAATAATACACTTGAATGAGAAGAAACAATATGTGTTAGCTCATCAAGATGCAGCCTTTGATGTAAGAGGAATGGGCAACCTTTGAACCATATGACTTTGGCCTTTGGGATCAAAAATGCAACAATTTCTTCATCTCATCACTTGGTGGCCTTTGTGGCAGCTCAGAAGAAAGAGCCTGATATCATTCCTTACTGGGAGGAAAATGAGTAGGATTCTTACTGTTAAATGTTTGACGTGTGTTTCTGCTGAGCTCTTACTCCTCAGTTCTCTCTCTCTTCTCCTTCTTTATTGTATCATCCACTCCCTTATTCCCTCTTTTACCAGTCTCTCTGGATCTGCTCTGCTAACACGGAATCAGCTGGTGAATGAATAGTCAGGATAAGGGAGGATAATTAATAAAAAAATTATTGCATTTTAACTAATAATTCAAAGAAAATTAAACAGAACATGAATTAGACATTACATGTCTTCATGAATCCTCCCCTAGCTCCACAGTTATCTTCAGGTACAAGAAGGAAGGTCTAGGGAGATGATGGCCCTGTAGACTCTGCTCTGGAATGCTAAATGCTAATATGCTAAAGATGTGAACATCTAATCAATTCCAAAGTCCCCACCCCTTCATTAATATCATGCAATCCAAGGATCATTACATGAAGCCAGCCAATCAAAGCAAGTTGTTCACAGAAAGGTAAGGTCACGTGTTCAGTTTCTAGCATATGAACATGGAAATTCCCAATGAATGAATAGTGAAACTGCCTGCCTGACGATACACCAGGGATGAAACATTAATGTGTACCAGAGAGTATTTGAACATCAAATTTGAAGAGAGCAGAATGTATGGCTTGTTTAAGATTAAAAGAGAGAGTAAGAAAAAGAGCAGTATAAATAAGTAAATAAATAATTTGGAACTTTGGTCTAAAACATAGAAAACAGTGTGAGTGTGATTCATACAGCAGCCTCTACCATCATTAGAATGTATGATGCTTACTTCATTACATGTTCTTGTAAAAATGTCATCTGGAAAGTACCAAGAGAAGAACAGAACAGGGTCCTGAGGAAATAAAGTCAAGGGAACAGGCCATATATGTCCTTTCCCGTTATATCCCTTTCCTTCCCAGTACAACCCTATCTGTAGCCTTCCCATTGACAACCCTTTCTGTACACATCCTTCCCATTTCAACCCTTTCTGTACGCATCCTTCCCATTACAACCCTTTCTGTATGCATCCTTCCCATTACAACCCTCTCTATATGCATCCTTCCCATTACAACCCTATCCGTACACACCCTTTCCATCGACAACCCTTTCTGTACACATCCTTCCTGTTACAACTCTTTCTATACACATCCTTCCCATTACAACCCTTTCTATATGCATCCTTCCCATTACAACCCTTTCAATATGCATTCTTCCCATTACAAACCTTTCCATACACATCCCTTCCCATTTACAACCCTTTACATATATGTCCCTTCCCATTTGGGTTGTTTTTTCTTTTCCATTTTATCTTCCTTTCGGTTGATTTCTATTCTGAATTAAGACAAAACAATACCCACTAGAATTCTGAAAAGAATGACATTCTTCACAGACCCTTAAAAGTAGTTCTTAATACTGTTACATGATTAATAGTTGAAGTTTTATAAGCAGAAAATGTTAATTTAACGAACAGAATCTTTTTTTCAGTTTTTAAATAAAGCATTTACTTTTCTGGCCTTTAACCTATGCCTGTTCCTCTTTCTCCATAGGTATAGTAGAAAAAAGCTATTTTTTATGTTTTAAGGTTAAGGCAATCGACTTAAAAGCATTCATCGGTAAATGGCTGGCATACATTTTGAAAGAAAAAAGATCTACTTTACATGTTAAGTAGCATTTTGCTGAAAATAAAAATTAAGAGGCTTTCATTGCAGTTTAATTCAACCCTATATTCTGATCATCTTGTCAGATATGAGGGCTACTTAATGCCATTTTAAGTACCAGCTTCAGAGACAGGTAGTTTGGCCCTAGATTAGAGGTGATAGGGATCACTACAAAGCTGTGGTCATTGGTGTCTAGTGAGAAAATAATTCTCAATGAAATTCCTTTGATTCTCATGAACTTCAGTCAATGACAGTGTATCCTGTGCTGAAATGAGAAACCTCTTACCTTACACATGCATATATATACATATCCACTGGCTAGATGAATCATCATTTTATTTTATATAAATAGAAAAGTTGTAGATACAGACATGGATGTATGTTCATAAGCGGTGTGTGCATTTGTGTGCGTAAACCAAGAGAACTGAGATATTTGAATGTATCCTTTAACACTCGGGGTAGAAGGATCTGACATTTGGCCAACATGATGCATTAACTCTGCTCCTTAGTGCACAGAGTGCTCTACTGTTAACAATGAGGAATGATAGACAATACGTACAAAAGGAATGTTTAACACTTGTTATCTGACTTAAAACCAAGATGACTATGACTGTGCATCATCAAGAAAACAGCTTCTAGGTAGTGGATAATCTATAGATTTTTTGGATTCTTGTCAGCAGAAGGTGAAAATATGAATTATGCAATACCCTTGGAATAATTGCCCCTTTACCAGAGAACAAATCCAAGCCAGTTCTCTAACTCTAAACAGAGACTGGGGTGAGATGATCCAAGTCAAGAGTGGACCCTGCTAGTTAGAGAAGCACAGATCAGAAAGTTACCACTTCATCACTGGAAGGTGAAACTCACCACAAACTTCTTTGAGGTCTGAGTACCATTTCCTACAACCATAGAACAGTATAGCAGTCCTGAAAGACCCATATAAGGCCTCGTTTTACACTTGGGGCTCTATTACCCCAAATATTATCTTGAGATCTCTGCTAATCTACACAAAGGAGAAAGGTAGTCACATTAAGAATGGAGATAATAGAAGTGGGGGCATAGAAAAGGAGCCACCCCAGACCTCAAAATAACCATACTAATCAATATCCTAGAACACTCTAATATGACTTAAAAATAGAACAAAATAAAAACAGTATTTGAAGGTCAAGTCACAGCATAGGAGAAAACAGATCTTAGGAGATTTACTTGGGATGCTCTAAATAGGACGAGATAAATAACCTGAAATGAAAAAATTAACATTATAAAAATGCAGAAATCTTGAGAATTAATAATGTGATCATTGAAACAAATAGCACAGGGCTCAAAACTAACAGAAATGAAGAAAGAAATACTTAATAGTGATAAGACATTAGAATACATGAAAATGCAAGTACAGTTTCAACCATATAAGAACTAAGAATCTTTGAAAATAAAATATTAAGATACTGTGAAACACATCCAAAGAGCTAAAGAGAAGGAAATTTTAGAGAAATCAATATTACAGTGTAGAAGTGAGAAAATGTCAATATTAAAGCTGAGATATACGTGCTGCTAAGAGTGTGCTCAAATTACTAGATACAGCATGTAGCTAAGAGTCACATATTGGCACAACAGAGTAATATAACAATATAAAGGACAATATAAATATAATAATTATCACGTTCTTTGCAAAATACAAGTTACTTTGAAAATAAGAGATGGCTATAGATTCTTTTCATTGTCCTTACATATATGTCTAAAGCCTAGGAAGTGATGTCATCAAATTACAACTACCAATATTAATTTATGCAACTAAACCTAATGTAAAAATGTTAAAACACTGTCCAGTCAGAGTTGGAGAGCTCCCATTAGCTCAGGTAAGCTATTTAAGTGGGTGTCCCTATCATGGTCTTGACCTCTTTGCTCATATTGTCACTCCTCCCACTCTTCAACTGGACACTGGGATCTCATCCCAGTGCCCACTGTGGATCTCTGGCCCTGTCTCCATCAGGTGCTGGATGAAGGTTCTATGGAAACATTTAACATAGTCATCAATCTGACTACAGGATAAGGCCAGTTTAGGCACTTTCTCCACTATTGCTTAGGGTCTTAGCTAGGGTCATCCTTGTGGATTCCTGGTAATTTCTCTAGTGCCAGGTTTCTTGTTAGCCATCCAATGGCTCCCTTAATCAAAATACCTCTTTCTTTGCTCTCCATCTCTGATATTCCCCCATCTTGACTATCCTATTCCCTCAAGTTCTCCTCCACCTCCCTTTTCCCCTTCCTCCTCTTTAGCCCTTCCTTCTCCTCCCACCCTCATGCACCCAATTTTGTCAGATCTTGTCTATTTTCCATTCCCAGTGGAAGGGAAGGGAAAACATATCTATATATGTTTCTGTTCTATTAGGGTTCAACTTGTTGCTTAGCTTCTCTAGGGTCATGGACTATAGGCTCATTTTCCATTGTTTTAGAGCTAGTATCCACTTATGAGTGAGTACATACCATGTTCATCTTTCTGGGTCTGGATTACTTCATTCAGGATGGTTTTTTCTAGTTCCATCCATTTTCATGCAAATTTCAAGATGTCATTGTTTTTTGTTTTGTTTTATTGATTTTTATTGAGCTCTACATTTTTCTCTGCTCTCCTTCCTGCCTCTCCCCTCCCCACTTCAACTCTCCCCCAAGGTCCCTATGCTCCCAATTTACTTAGGTGATCTTGTCTTTTTCTACTTCCCATGTAGATTAGATCTATGTGGGTCTCTCTTAATGTCCTCTCATTGTTGTCTAAGTTTTTTACAGCTAAGTAGCACTCCATTGTGTAAATGTACAACATTTTCTGCTGGGCAGGGAACAAACCAGCTGAGGAACAAGCTAGACCCTCTGAAGGTGGGTGACAGTTATATGGCTGGAGCAGACTGCAGGGCCACTTGCAGTGGTACCAGGTCTTGTCCCTGCTGCTTGTGCTAACTTTTTGAAACCCGTTATCTTTGGATAGATACCTTGTTCAGCCTGAATGTAGTGTAAAGGGCCTTAGTCCTTCCTCGGAGCAATGTGCCTTGCCCTCTCTGGGGAATGGATGGGTGGTGGTGTGGGGAAAGGTGGACAGAATAGGAGAAGGGGAGGGAATGGGAACTGGGGTTGTTATTTAAAATGAAAAAAGATAGTTTAAAAAATAAAATAAAAAAGTGAAAAAAATGTTAAAGTACTTTTCACTCATGAAAGGTTAAGAATCTTTATTGAATATAAATAAACACATTACTAATATAATTGTGGCAAGCTTTAACAATTGACTAGAAAAGTCAAAACTGTTATATGTCTAGATTCAAGGCTTACAAATATAAAATAATTGAAATTATGAATTGGTTTAATGGCAAGGATTGCCATGGGCAGGTAAAGGGATATGAATGTTAGATCTTTGGAAATAAGAATGAATACATGAGAAAAGCCAACAGAAAAAGAGAAAAAAAGATACCCATTACATTTTGAGAACTCTAAATTTAGAATTTTAATATAAGTTAAATGTAGGAATTAAATGTGTCATGATTAAAGAGATGATGACTGAAATGTTCAATAACCAATCGACCTAACTCTGAACATTCAAAGACTGCTGTAAACATGGGGCAGTATTAAAAAAAAAAGAAAAAGAAAAAGAAAACATATCTATGACATCAAGTAAGGCTGCTGAGAAAAAATAACCAACAAAAAACATTTTTAAGGAAATGGCAAAAGCAAAGGAATGGCAAAAATAGACATACTACTGACATCTCAACTAAATGATGACAACCGTAGGACAATGGAAGAGGGTGATGTGCCAAGAGATACTGTCTTCACCATATGGCAAGTAGAAAGTGCCAGGTAGACAAAAGAGAAGTGATGATAAAGACTCCAAGATTCCAAACTACTTCACACTGTTCATAAGGAGTGTCTAAGCAGAGTGGCATTGTGTAAAATGGAAAGATAAAGCAGGAAAGGAAGAAAAGCAATAGAAAATCAGTATGTTCAATATTTATTATTATGAAGGCTGATTCTGTACAACAAAAATTGTATGACCCAATTGCAGATAAATGCATGAACTTTTAAGAATAGCTAAAGTACTCTTGGTGTGAAGTAGAGCTCATGTTTGGTCATGGAGAACACAGGGAATAAAAGAAAGCAGTGAGAAAGGTATTAGTTTGTGTCATGAATTTATGGATCTGTTTAAATCATGAGAAATTACTCTGCTGTGCAATGTTGCTTTGCTTTCCATATATAAATTATATCAGTACAATGAATCTCTTTTAGAATTTATGCAATAATATCATGAAATAATGTTCACATGAGGAAATTTTGGTAATGCATACAGTAAAAAGTTGCTTTTTGAACAATAATATGTTTCTGCATATTAATAGAAAAGTGAAGTAATTTTGCAAAATTGTTTTTTAATTATCAAAACACTCAAGAAATAACACATAAAAGTGACCAATTTAGTTGATTAAATAACAGTCCATAATTACAGCTGAGAATAACAATTATACTAAAATGTTATACTATCTTTTATTCATAATGTAATACAATTCAGTAATAAAGGTAATATAAGGAAATGGTAGCTCTCATATTTACTGATGGGAGCTACTACAAATTTGTACAAAAATTTTGATCATATATATTGTACTGTCTCTGACCTTTGAGAAGGTTATTTATAAGCCTAAAAACAAATGCATCAATATAATTTATACAAGGTTTTCACTGAGGGTTTTTACTTTGGTTTGGGGGAAGATTATTATTGTTTGTTTGTTTGTTTGTTTTTGAAAAAGGGTCTCATTATGTAGTTTTGGCTGTCCTGGAACTCACTTAGCACACCAGGTGGGTTTTGAACTCACAAGAATCCACCTGCCTTTGACTCCTGAGTTTTGTTATTAAAAGTATGTATCAAAACTTCTAGATAGATATTCACTGTCTCTAAAGTAAATTAAAATGACAAAAAATGAAAAATTTTTATCTCACATGACTATTAATTTGATTGAAGAAATTAAAATAAGTTGTACTTCATGCATATTGTGGAATATTATGTAACTAGTGAAAAGATTATTTCATATATATATTATATCATAATGTGGAATTGTCTCCTTTAATAAAATCAAATTTAATATATATATATATATATTTGTACATTTTTGAAAAAAATAGAAAGAGTAGGCAAAAATTTGAATGGAACAAGATTAACAACTCTATTTTCATGATTCTTTCAGAAAATAGAGCACTATTGGCTTTCAAATCTAAGTTCCAAATAATCCTAAGAAAAGATTAATTGATAAAATCAGTAAAATTTAAATACTTAGATATATAACATATACCAAAGCCCTACATGAATACAGAAATAAAACTTTAATTGAAGTAAATAGATCAAATATAGATCTATGTACATGAGAGCATTTGTGTATGCATTAGTCCTGACTATATAACAGAATATCATTTGTTACAAGTTTTATATATGCAACCAAAATTTATCTCTTACATTTTTAGAGAATGGGAAGAGCAAGAGCAAGATCAAGGCATCGATCTCACAAGATGACGGTGAGTTGATGATCTTGTGCTTATCTGATACAAATAGCTCCTCTTACTGTGTTCTCACAAAGTGAAGGAGGAGCACGTTGTCTCGGGACTCTTAACACAGTTCAAATCCCGCTCACTGAGAGCTCCACCTTCATATCATTCAGTACTAATTGCCTGCATAAGACCCCATCTCTCCATCCTTTCATATTACAGAGTATGGATTGCAGCATATGGATGGGCGAGCAGGGGGCACAGCATTTAGTCCATTATATCAACACTTGAATATTCAGAATACAAAATAGTTCAATACTTAACACTGATTAAAAAAATTTATATGTACCATCCTCTAATTCTTGAACCATAAGAGTGAGTCCTCAGATTTAAGACATATCTTTGCAAAAAGAAATGACACACTCATAACCGCTCTACTGTCTTGCCTTATTTGACAATATCATTCCGTACTTTATTTGTGCTTTTGAATTGTGATTAGACTAAGCTCTCATAGATCTTTGGTCACAGACTCATCTTTTGAGGGCTAAGAAATTCCATTTGCATTATGAAAGTGATACAGACAGGTCATCACCCTGAATCAACTGTAAGACAAAACCCTAGCAGGCTTTGGGTACTGAAATCCACTACTGAATGATCCTACTCTCTTTCTCCTCTCTTTGAGAAAAAAATAATCTTGCTCCACAGAGTAAAGAGTTTTGCTTCTCTTGTAACGAGAAAGTATGACATGAGATGACATTCTATGACCAGTGCTTCTGGCAGAAGGAGACAACAACTTTTGGCATAAAACATGTGCCACCTGATCAATAAAAAGTAAAGCAGTTTAATTTCTATAATCTTTCAATCATCTCAAGAGTAAATATATAAGTAAATGCAAAATGTTTCATATATTTACGACTAAAAATTACTCTTCTATAAAAGTAGGACATTCTTATGACTGACAGCTATTCCAAACACAGAGTCAAAGCCAAATAAAGAAATACACATCATTCTCATTAGAACTGTGAATGGGTTAGAGTGCAATACTCTAATTATTTAACAAGATTCCAGATGACTCAACCAGTGTAATGCATTGTTTAGAAAATTATAGTTAGCAAAAATGAGACCAGTGAATAAATATGTTATGAATGTATAGTTTTTCTACTTAGAAAATTCCAGAACTTTCCAAGGCATGGTGGCTCATGCTTGTAATTACCAGCATTTAGGGAACCAAAGCAAAAAAATAAGCCAAAGGTTTGAGGTCAGATTGAGCTGAATAGTGAGTTCCAGGCAGCTTTGGTTACAGAGTGAGACCCTGTCAAGAAAGAAGGACAGAGAAAGAAAGAAAAGAGAGAGGGAGGGAGGGAGTGAGGGAAGGAGGGAGGGAGGGAGGGAGGGAGGGAGGGAGGAAAGGAGAGAGAGAAGGAGAGGAAAGGAGAGAGGAAGGAAGAATAGAAGGTGAGGAAAAGGAGAGGGAAAAGGAGGGAGGGAGGGGAAAACAGAGAGAGGGAGGATATTACAAAATGTATCTCTAAGGACCCTTCTTTATAGCAGCTGAAGAAAAAAACCCTAGGAAAATCATATAAAATATTAACAAAGTTTTTTTTTTTCAGTGTACTGCCAATGTTCTTTAAATTTAATGAAAGAATGCAAAGGGCCAAAAATAAAAACCTAAGAAGCGCAAGCTTACTGTGAAGCTATGAATGTCCTAGAAAATTTGACAAAATCTATAACCAACAGGTGTGTGCTTTATTGCTACCTCTATATAGCTGGACAAATATGGGGAGTATCCAAAAAACAATTTCTTTTAGATCTGCATGTTAACCTGAGACTTATAAAATATGTAAACAGCAAGAGCAGTGAAGATAATTCCATGGGAAAAATCGTTGCTGTCCTGCAAGTCTGAGGACCTAAGCTCCATCCCTTGGTCCCACATGGTGGAATGAAAGAACAGACTGCCACAGGATGTCACACACACATTTGTCATGCCATGGCATGTACCCGCATACTCATGAAAATAAACAAACAAATAAGAGAGATAATAACATAATGAAATGAAATGGAATGAATACAGTTAAGAACTAGGTATTTTTACTTCTCAGTGAAGAATCATGGGATGGAAACCATTCGGGTTTGGCCTTGGATTTAAATTTAAAAGATGTTTAAGAGGTCAGCAAGACGGTACAGTGGGCAAAGGCAGTTGCCACTAAACCTGATAACCTGAGTTCTCTTGATCCCTGGGACCCACATGATAGTAAGAGAGAATCGAATTCTGAGAATTGTCCTCTCAACTCCAGACATGTTAGTGGCAGATATCACACACACACACACACACACACACACACACACACACACACAAATAAATATAATTTTAAAATATTTCTAGGAATTTTAAAGCAATATCACTTGAATAAATATTTTCGGAGTCAATATTTTATTACCCATAAAGTTACAGAAAAAATCATTACCCATGAAATTACCTGGTGCTTGCTGTGCAGAGTTCAAGGATGTGTGGCAGGAGCCGCGTGTCTTGTCTAGAGAGCTGATACTCTCACTGGAAGATTTCTCACATAAAATAAGACACAAGTTTACAATCTTGTGACAAATGACAGGAAATCGGCTGTAATTAGTAATCAATAGATCAACAAAATAAACAATGACAGAAATGAGAGTTTCAGAGAGCCAGATTTTACTACACATTTTAAATAAGCCTTTCAGGGGTGGTTTGTATACCCAGTGAGTCTCTATTGGAGAAAACATTTTTTTTTCCTTTGCAAACAGCTGCCAATCGAAGATAGCTTCTGGACTAGGGATAGGGGCTTATGTCTTCTTCCTCACTCAGTGCTGGGTCCCCACCTGACTTAGACCTACGCTGGTCCTGTGTGTGCTGCCACCGTCTTTGGGAATTCAGATCCTGTTGTGTCTGAAAGACACTGTTGCCTTGATGACCTCCATGCCTCTTACAATCCTTCCATCCACTCTTCCACAGAGTTCCCAGAGCCCTGAGGGAAGGTGTTAGATGGAGACATTTCATTTAGGACTGAGTATTCCATGGTCTCTTGTTCTCTGTACATTGTGCAATTGTGGGTCAGTGTATTTGTTCCATTTGTTGTTATTATTGTTGTTTTATTGCTATTAATTAATTCTCTGCAGATGACCAAGCAAGGAATTGATCTATGGGTATAGCAGAATGTCTTAGGGAGTCATTTTATTTGTACCTTTTTTTAGCCAAGCAGTAGTATTTGGTTTTCTCCTAGGTCCATGACCTATCTAGTCTCAAGTTTCAAGATACCTAGTCAAGCATTGGTTCTATTTCAGGGACTGAGTCTTACTTCCAATCACATAATGGTTGGTTACTTCCACAACTTTTGTGTCACAGTTGTGCCAGCATATGCTGCAGGCATGCCACCATTGTAGATCTCAGAATTTGTAACTAGGAAGCTGGTCAGTGGTGGCTCATGCCTTTAATCCCAGCACTCAGGAGGTAGAGGCAGGTGGATCTCTGTGAGTTTCAGGCCAACCTGGTCTACAGAGTGAGTTTCAGGACAGCCAGGGCTACACAGAGAAAGCAGCCAAAAAGGAAAAAGGACTTATAGATGGGTTGGTGACCTTTCTTTTCTGGTAGTATGCAAAGTTGCCTCACAGTACTATGAACACTAGTTAAAAGGGGTGACACTCCTGGGAGACACTTCGCCATGTTCAATGGTTGTGTAAGCATTGTCTGCAACAATTGTGACTTACCATCAGTTTATGAAGAGCAGCCAAGAGTCTTAGTAATAGCCTGGGTTATTTGGAGGTTTCCATTGTATCTCTTTTGTTAATAACTTCATTGGATATAATTCCCAGCACAGGAGGTTTCATTTGGTGCTGAGAAATGTCTACTTGGGGATTTGTCTATCAAGTTCTTTGGTGATTCCACTTAGATTTCTTTCATACATGTGTAGTGTTAGCATTCCCCTTTGTTCCATGATGTTTTGTTTGTTTTTATTTTATCTTATTTTTATTATTTTAAGGTATCGATTTGTATCTTTTGAGATAAAGAGAGGAAGGGGGTGGATTTGGGGTACATAGGGAAATGGGATGGATCTGGGAGGATATGGAGAGGAAAAGCTGCAATCAGAATACATGAGATGAAAAGTATATGCTTTAATTAAAAAAAGAAATAAAGAGAGCAGACTGAGTGAGCCATGATGAACATCCCAGGAAGAAGTGCCACCTCTATGGCCATTGCATCAGCTCTTGTCTCCAGGTTCCTGCCCTGATTGAGTCCTGACTTCCTCTGATGATAAGTTGATGAACAATGGCCACTGGCCCAGGATTCCCTGGGAAACCGTGTCACGGGCTAGTGCCACAACAGAGGCCTATAGAAACTATCTGATCACTGGAGCCTCAAACTCAGCTTTTCCTGCACCTAGATCAGTGATCACCGGAGTCACGACACCATCTGCACCTGAAGGAGTGACCACAAGACGTGTGGCCATGCCTGTACCAAGAGGAGAGACCATCTGATGGGGCCTTGGGCCCATCTACACCTGCAGGTGTGATCATCTAAGGCTCAGCCCCTCCTGCACATGAAGGAGAATTCAACAGAGCAATAGCTCCCAGTCACCCCAATTGAAGGATCAGGGACCCCTGAAGCACAGACTCCACTCATACCGATTAGAGGAAGAGATGGGTAGACAACAAGGTAATAATACATTAAACAATACAAAAACCAATACAGCACCACTAGAAACTAATGGTTCTATAGAAAGACCTGAACATTCCAATGCAGATGAAGCAGAAGAAGGCAACACTAAAAGTAACTTTATGAAGATGATTGAGGCTCATAAAGAGGAAATGAAAAATTCCCTTAAAGAAATGGAAGAGAAGGCAAACAGAAAATTGGAACAGACCAAATCTCTTAAAGGAAACCAAGAAAAGCAATCAAATAGGTGAAGGAAATGGTTCAAGACTTAAAAATAAAAAAAAAAAGTCAATAAAGAAAACACAAACCAAGAGAACTCTGGTAATGGAAAATCTGGGTAAATGATCAGTAACTACAGAGGCAAGCATAAACAACAGAATACAGGAGATGGAAGTGAGAATCTTAGGCATTGAAGATAATGATAATGGAATAGATTTGTAAATCAAATCGGACCTCCTGAAACTGAAAACTTCTGTAAAGCAAAGGACATGTCAACAAGACAAAATGGCAGTCTACAGAAAGGAAAAAAAATCTTCATCAACTTCACATCAGACACAGGATTGATCTCCAAATTATACAAAACCTCAAGAAACTAGACATCAAAAGACCAAATAATCCAATAAAAAATTGGGTACAGATCTACATAGAGAGCCTTCAACAGAGAAATCACAAATGGTCAAAAGGAAATGCTCAACATCCTTAGTTGTCAAAGAAATGCAAATCAAAACACCTCTGAGGTACCATCTTACACCTGTTACAATAGTCAAGATCAAAACTCCAGCGACTGCTTATTCTGAAGAGGATGTGGAGTAATGGGAACATGCCTCTATTATTTGGGGAGTGTAATCTTATACAATTGCTTTGGAAATCAATATGGTGGTTTTTCAGAAAATTGGGAATCAGTCTACCTCGAGACCCAACAATACCACTCTTGAGCATATACCCAAATGATGCACACTCACACCACAAGGACGTTTATTCAGCTATGTTCATAGCAGCATTATTCATAATATCCATAACCTATAAACAACCTAGATGCCCCTCAACCGAAGAATAGATAAGGAAAATGTGGTACATGTACACAATGGAGTACTACTCAGCAGTAAAAAACAATGGTATCTTGAAATCTGCAAGCAAATAGATTAAACTA
This sequence comes from Arvicola amphibius, assembly GCF_903992535.2. Classification (NCBI taxonomy): domain Eukaryota; kingdom Metazoa; phylum Chordata; class Mammalia; order Rodentia; family Cricetidae; genus Arvicola; species Arvicola amphibius. Next base: position 142,469,834 of record NC_052050.1, on the reverse strand, counting down.
GAAAAAGCAATCCTGAGTAAAGTAACCCAGACCCAAAAAGACAAATATAATATGCACTCATTCATAAGTAGATAACAGACATAAAACAAAGGACAACTAGCCTACAGGACACAACCACAGAGAACCTAGGTAACAAAGAGGACCCTAAGACAGACACAAGTGGATCCATCTAGGAAGGGGGAAAAGAGACAAGATCTCCTGAGTAAATTGGGAGTGTAGAGGGTAGCGGAGAGGGCAGAAGGGAAAGGGGGAGGAAGGAAGAGGAGTGAGAAGAGTGGGAAAATGCTTTGTACATTCCTATCCAAACAAAATAAGAAAGATTTTTTAAAAAGATGATTATCAGTGATATGGAAGTATAAGCTAAATAAACCTTTTTCTCACCAAAAACAAACCTTTCAAATGTATTTACATAAAATAATTGAAAACATGAAGCATTAAAAAAGACAGGTGAACAAAAATACATAAGCAGAGGCGTTATATAGACCACGTCACCCAGGGAGGCTGCACAACTTTCTTTCCCATGAAGCATGCCCTGCACTCTTCAGTGGTCTCAGGATCCAGAACAAATTTAACAGACAGGCTGTCTTATTCAAACCAGCACACTGGTGCTATTCAGAAAACATGTGTAGTTGACACAGCTGTCCAAAGCAAATGGAGACAGAAGCATGGCATCACTTCTGTGAGTGGAACTAAGAAATAAAATAGAATACCATGTGCATCAGGGATGTCTTATCTAACTTAACGTGGTGTGCTGTAAGGAGCAGAACGTACTTCAGAGAAGTCTCCCACTGCTGCCGAAGGCTAACATCTGCCTTTGTGGCCACCAGGTGTCTGTGAGTCCTGGGTAAAGAAAGCAGGGCTGAAAATTAGATAAGATGCGCCATTTCAGGGGACTGCAATGGGGAAAGAGTGATAACAGAAGAAGGCAAATTGAGGAGAGAATAAGGATAAGAGCTAGAAAGTGTGTCCTTGCCTGACACTGGTCCTATATCCACTGCCTGCTTTATTGGTGAGGATAATAATTTTGTCTGCACCAGAGCCATCGAAAATCTTGACAGCTTTGTTCGGACAGTGAAATCCTGGAGCCTTATCATCTGTGAAGCGGTAAACTTGACAGGAACGGATGGGAATGCAGACCAACAGCAGACCCCAGGGAACCGTATTGACTACTACCGTAGTACAAGCCTCACCTGTGCTGGTAGAGGACAGATACCAGAGCTTAATTCAAGGCAAGATATCGAACAAAACAAAACCTGGTGGAAAACCCAGGATCTAGAAGAAATATTAGTGTTGTAAAATTCTCCAGTTTAACACAAGCTCTCGAGATCTGAAAACAAACAGAAAACCATGATCTACAGCACTAAAAACAAGTCAGTGGGGACTGTCGGCGCTCAGGCTTTACTTAGCAGAAGAGGCTATCAATGAAAATTGTGAATTTATTCAAAGAACAAAAGAAAAGCAGGGAGGGGAGCAGAGAAAAATGTGGAGCCCAATAAAAAATTTTTAAAAAGATATATAAGATGAAATTTACCATTTAAAAAGAAAAGTAAATGATGACAGGGCGGTGTGGTGGCACACACTTTTAATCCCAGCACTCGGGAGGCAGAGGCAGGCGGATCTTAGAAGTTCAAAGCCAGCCTGGTCTACAACAGCTAGTTCCAGGACAGCCTCCAAAGCTACTGAGAAACCATGTCTTGAAAAACAAAAACAAAACAAAACAAAAAAACAAGTAAATGATGTAGGATTGTTCAGCTTTGTAAAGGGGAAATTGAATTCCATGGAAGAAACAAAACTACAAATTCGTATGTTAAAAAACGGCTAGAAATATAGCTAAGAATATAAAGCTGTCATGGATAAAACAGCACAATGAGACAGTGGATGTCTTTTAGTAAGTGTGTACATGTGAAGGAATTCAACCCCAGACTCAAAGGTATGTAACTTAAAATAACCTACAATGCACCCCTTTGGAATTAAATGTACACTTAAGTTGCAAGTGCAAAGCAGAGAATGGTTTTTGTGCAGCAAACTAACCAGAAGACATAGGGACAACTATACTTATATTATACCACATAGGATTTGAGTTAAAAAGCTATTGAAAATAGTATGATGCATTAAAAACAAAAAATGCTTAGATTCAATTCTTACTACCTAGCATGAGGAGAAATAACAATTTTGGCAAATTTGTCAGGAAGAAGCTGATATTTAATTTGTGGCATGACTACAGAGATGATCTCTGCTCCTTTGCTGTCAGGTTTAAATAAAGTTACTTCTTGTTAACAGAGGTTTCTGTCCCACCCAGTACCACAGCAGTTCAGTCCTAAATAAACACACAGATTTATAATTATAAACTGGTTGGCATTAATTATAAACTGGTTGGCCTAGTAGCTCAGGCTTCTTATTAACTAATTTTTACATTCTACATTTAACCCATAATTCTTGCCTGTGCCAGCCCTGTGGCTTGGTACCTTCATCAGCAAGACATTCTCATCTGTGTCCTCCGCATCTGGGTGATGACTGCAGACTGAATCTTTCCTCTTCCCAGAATTCCCTGTTCTCATTACCCTGCCTCTACTTTTTACCTGGTCACACCACCTATACTTCCTGTCTGGCCACCGGCCAATCAGCATTTTATTAAACATGTATAAGAAACAAATCTTGACATGGTAAAACCATTGTCTCAAAGCAACTTCTTACCCAGATATAAGAGTTTATTACTAGCATCTTGACTGAATGGAATTAGCTGCCTTGTAATATCAAGCCATTAGGAAACAGACAAGAAAACTCAACTGCTCCAATAAAATGATTAAAAATAGCTAAAACAATAAATTTATCCATTGCTGTAAGAACGATACCCAGTACTCATGGCAGACTGCTGATTGGGAGATGCCAATTTACAGGCAGGGTTTGATATGATGTCAGAGATGGGGAGAGGAAGGGGACCTTCTGGGATTCATACTACACATTACCAACACAAAACAATGGCACTCTTCATGCTAGGGGGTTTCCTCTGTGCAGCCAGGGTTGTCTAATAGAATCCTCTATCATGGTCATTTTGGAACTTGACAATCCATGGACAAGTTCTTCATTTCACGGACTCCCTTTCCTTGAAAAATTCTGGTTTTAGTAAACCACCAATAAATGCAAGCATATAATAATCCTGAAATTTAAAATAGTTGTACTATTTTTTATTTTTTTTTATTATTATTATTTTTTTTTTCTTTTTGGTTTGTCGAGACAGGGTTTCTCTGCAGCTTTAGAGCCTGTCCTGGAACTAGCTCTTGTAGACCATGCTGGTCTCGAACTCACAGAGATCCGCCTGCCTCTGCCTCCCGAGTGCTGGGATTAAAGGCATGCGCCACCACTGCCTGGCTGTTGTACTGTTATTAAAAAACATTTCTTAAAATCAAAAATCTGTTATCCTTCTGATGAAAGTAGTGAAATAGTACTTTCTAACTTGGTAATAATTCCTAAGGGGTCATGGGATTTTCTTTTACATGATCTCAAAGATAATCATCATTCTGCATAAAAGTATACTTATATCAATTATGTCCATTAATATAGAACATAAGTATGTTTCTATAAAAGCACTTTACACTACAATGACATTATTTATAATTTTAGAACAAGCATAAACTACTTGCGTGTTCTTATTTTGTATGTTAGGCCAGTGTGGTTATGATTTCTCAGCCTGAAGCGATTGAGTTCTTAATTGTTGGAACAGTGTCAAAGAATGAACGCGATTGTGCATTATTGCACTTAACTTGGCTCCATCTTTTTTTTTTTTTTTACTTTCCAATACTGCAGTTGATAAAGTACAAAAAAAACAATTTTGAAAATTTAACCAGTTTGTTTTCATTTTGTAAAAGCACAGTAGAGGCGGCAGCACAATTATCTAGGTGTCTTCTCAATAACAATGACACAAATAAGACATGTTCACAGAAATAAATACAAGGACAGAACTTCAAATGCAAAGAAACAAGTCAGAGCAGAGCCAACTGGTAAAACTAATTTAAATAAGTCATTTTATGTGTGATTCTTTGGGTAAGAAGATTCCACTTCTGAAAAGTGTGAACTCCACATCAAGAAATAAGAGAAGGAAGGGCAAGGAGACAAGGTGGCTAGGCGAGTGACCTGCGCATTTCTGCTGTGCAGCTAGCATGCTAGCTATGCAGAAAGAAAAGCTTTGGTACTGACAAATTGGAAATGACTTCAGGAATGAAATAGAATATTATTTGTGGTGTAGACAAAGCATTGTCTGAGCAACAGCATAGAGGCTGCACACTCCTACTAACTGTGCATCTTCCAGTTAAACTAACACAGTTGCTTTTAACCTGCAGAACAAATATGACATTCCTTGAGTAGAAGACATCTGTTTGGTGATATTTTCCCTCTGAATACAGCTATTGAATTCCCAGCATGTAATTAAATGATGTAAAGCATTCCAAGGTACTCAAAGAACTGAATAATACAGCAAAATCTCAGTCTACTGACTGCCTATTAGAAATTCACCCAGTGTATATAGAGATGTGTGTGTATGCATTAGTATTTCTATGTATGTGTAATGTATAGATGTGAGTGAAGGTCAAGTCTGTGCCTAGACTCTTCTTTTCTCACTTTAGAGAGAGAGGAACTGGTAAGCTTTGTTGGTAAAAACTTGAGTTAGGACCTCAAAGTAACCAGGGTCATAAATGCCTACTTTGAGTCAAATCATCACTTAACACTGCCTTTTTGTATTGGTCCCAACTGATATATTTTGTATATTTCCCTTCAGGATCTCATTATCGGGATTCAAATAAGACATGAGGGCAAAGTTCTGACAAAATAATTCATGAGTGTGCATGAGTCTCTGGTGAGCAGACACAAATGCTGGTGTAAGGCCTGTCAAAATGATGAATGACCCGCGGGAGGGAAGAGCGGGGAAGAATGAGTGGATCCCTGCTGAGATTTCCCTTTGGCTGTTGGGGGGGGGGGGGGGAGTACTCCACTGGAGGTTCCTAATGATAGGAGTAGAGATGGGCTTTGGTTGAGTTCAGGTAACAGTCCCCTGCTCACACTTTGGATGTAAGTTTCTGCATAGAAACATGTCTCCATATCTGAACAGTGCTGGAAACAACTGCAGCATGGGGAAGCTCTGCTGATGCCTGCATGTAATAGGGGGAGTGGAATGCAATGACAACAGACACCATGCACATCTTCCTTTTGAAACGCCAACCTCACAGCACTTCCGGTGTCCTGAACTGCTGAGTAAAAGACAAGCAATTAAAACAGACACAAAGTGACCACGAGAAGCTTAAAGAGATCAAACACTTGGAAAGTTGGAGTTTGTATAGTTCAATTTTTCTTATTGAAAAGTACTTATTAAATATTTATTTTATGTGAAGTACCTATGGAAGTCACTGTTCAATATAAAAATTTACATCCTAATTGGGATGGGGAAGGATTCATTAGCAAGAAATTCTCAAATGATTTTAAAACAATTATTAGTATCTGACAGAGTCCTTTGTTCTGCGAAGGTATAAAGTGGAGTATTTAAGCTACCAAGAGGTGCTGACATAGTATGGAGGTAGACATACAGAGCATGCACTAGGCTTGTGGCCCAAAACTAATTATTTTGGTGGATAAGAAGGAATCTGTAGATTTAGATGTGAAATTGACATGTCAGGTGGTATAGGAGGTCCTTCTGTCTATGTGTTTTTTTTTTTATTGGTTAAGGAATAAAGAAACTGTCTTAGGCCTGCGTAGGGCAAAACAGAGAGAGGTAGGCAGGGAAAACTAAACTGAATGCCGGGAGAAAGAAGGCAGTGTCATGAGAAGCCATGTAGCCCCACTGGAACTTTATCTTGTAAGCCACAGCCTCGTAGCGATACACAGATTAAAGGAGATGGGTTAGTTTAGGATATAGGAGTTAAGCAGAAATATACTTAAGTTATTGGCCAAATAGTAATGCAGATAATATAGTTTCTGTGTGGTTATTTTGGGGCTGAGCAACCAGGAACAAACAAGCGGCCTCCTACTACAGTCAGTGTTAAAGAAATCTTTGTTTGGGGGCTGTCAAGATGGTTCAGAGTGTAAAGATTCTACCAAGCAGGATCCAAGCAAGACTCACACAGTGGAAGTAGTGAACTTACTCCTGCTAGTTGTCCTTTGCCCTACACACACACACACACACACACACACGTGCGCAAGTGCACACGCATGCATGCCTGCATGCATATGCATATACCTACACACATGTACACATGCACACACACATACACAAATGTAATAATTTTAAAAGCCTTCATTTTAAATGAGATTTTTTTTTTTTTGTTTTTTTTGTTTTTTTTGTTTTTCGAGACAGGGTTTCTCTGTAGCTTTGGAGCCTGTCCTGGAACTAGCTCTTGTAGACCAGGCTGGTCTCGAACTCACAGAGATCCGCCTGCCTCTGCCTCCTGAGTGCTGGGATTAAAGGCGTGCGCCACCGCCGCCCGGCTGAGATTTATGTTTTTATCCTCCTCCCAAAGGTTCTTTGATTAGCAGTTATGGATACACTTATTTGTTTAAAAGAGTGTAAGTAGGTAATTATAAGCATCAAGACAGTGGAAGCATACGATGGGTTCTGGGTTTAAGCACTACAAAGCAACGTGAGAACGGGACTTCCCGGAGCCTTCACATATCATGTCTGAAAGTGGAGTTCAGTGTGGCGGATGGCTGGCACAGGTATCTGTGAGCTAAGTGTACAGTTTAGTCCTAGGAATAATGAAGAATGATTCAGAAGCTCTATGTTTAGCCAAGAGGGGAGCTAACAGATTTCATCTCACCAGGAAATCATTTTGTTTTCCTTATAATAATCTTAAAAATACAACTTTGAATATGACAATTAATATTCTCAAAGTAGATAAGTTGTCTATTAGAAAGAAATAGCTTTTATAAGTGCTTATTATATTTTGGTGCATTTACAGTTTTACTTCATGACTTTCTCAGAAATGAGAAGACTTTCTGTTCCCTCTCCTGTCTAGTATAATATGAACTGTTTCATTTTTTTTTTCATTAAGAAATGAGGGAGTATTTCATGGCCAATTGTGTGTGAGTGTGTGTGTGTGTGTGTGTGTGTGTGTATCTAACTGGGCTATGTAAGTATGAGAAAAAAATTATCTTTAACTGAAATCCACAGAGAGGAAATGTTTCAGAAAAGTACATAAGCAAGAATAGTTTTTCAATCTATTTGTGCTTTTTAATTAATGGCTAGCACAAGCAGCCTCATTCTGTGTTTTCTGTGTTGCTTTGCAAGATACAAAGAACTAGCTTTTTAAAAAATAACCCACACAGCATCCTTCCACATCTTTCCAATGGTTTAGACAAAGGACCAGCTGGGACAGGTAGGAGTGGGAGTCTTTCTTCAAGCTAGAGGATTTCATTTAAGGTCAGCTCCCTGTGGTATTCATGGAATTCCTTCATGGGCAACATAACTTCTTGAGTCTCTGGGACTGAACAGTAGGCATTTCCAGGCAAATCCTGCAAAGTACTAGTACCCTTATGTGTGTTTTAAGCTGGGTCCAGCAAGGTTTGTTCCTGGAAACCTGAGAGAAGTGGAAGGAAATGAGGAAAGGACAGACACTGCGACATCCATACAGAAAAGTTGATTTTATGTGGACTAGGCTCATACTGATGGGGTACACCAACTGCACGACAACTGGAAACCTTTTTGAGTTCATTGCTACAGTAGAGGGATGAGGAGCTATCTAGTCTCAGTATAAGATGTCTATAAGGGAGCAAGCTGAGGCTGTAATCATCCAGAAGGAAAAAGCTGCAGTTGCTTTTTTTTTTTTTTTTTTTTTTTTTTTTTTTTTTTTGCACACCCTGCCAACATCCACACACAGCCAGTTCCCAGCCTATTCAGAGGAAGGCTTTGCCAATTTCCATGGGTCTTAGGCTTTAGTGACCTTGCTTAAAACACACTTTCACTCTGGGCCTTCTCAGTTCCCAATGCACTTGAAATGCAAGCTGTCACTGAAAATGCTGTTTATTTGCTTGATATGTAGAAGGGAAGTCATGTACAAAGAAGCTGCCCCTTGGAAATGGTGGTCTACATAGAGTGTCTTGCCTGAAATTTTGATTGTAGAAGATATCAGTGGGAACCCCATTACTGATTTTCTTCTAACTGCCTCATCCTGGTAAAATGAGTCACGTCTTGCATACAGTGTATACATGTGTGGTTATACACCGATAAAGTTGTTTAATGCTCATAGCCAACAATTTTTACTTCCTGATAGACATGGTTAGGTATACAAAAAATGTTAGCACAGGAGGCTAAGACAGAGAGTCTTCAATTCAAGACCAGCCTGGGCTACAAAGTAAAGCCCTATTTATTTAAAAAAAAAATCCTCATTTTAGATATAAGTTAAGTGACTCTTCAGGCACACAGAATTCCTCTGAAAGCTGTAGTAGTGCTATCAGCTATCAGAATGATTCAAATTCCTGAACATAGTTCTGAGGTTAGAGGCTTACAGAGTAGAGGAAGTGCTGACATGAGGTGATGGGGTGATCCAAAAGCTAGCTCTCTCATCTTTAACCTGGGCAAAGTTACATTTCAAGTGGACAGACTGATGGGGTGAGGACTGGCTCAGTGAATCACACTGGATCTCCAAAGTCAACATGGTGCCCATTCCACAGTCCACAGGGTCTTTCCTCATGAAGGATAGCTTCAATATTTATTTTTACTGTAGCCTGACTTGACACGCGGACTGTCTAATATTTTACAGAGCTTTGTTGTTTGCAAAGCTCTCACATACCTTCTATCATTTCCAGTGCTCATAAAAATATTAACTCAAGTATTCACTTGAGAAAAGCACTAGATGGCCAGAATTATAAACAAATTATAAATGATGTTCTGATCATCGTTATAACCATTTATTTTCTGGTTTGTTCTAACCTTGTACCCATCCATTCACTCATCCACCCCACCTGTCTATCTGCCTCTATCCACACAATGTGCTCCATCAAATAAAGATCAGATGAACACCTACCATGCTGGAGTTCTCAAAGCAAATCTGATGGGCTCATCGCATTAGGATGGAATTGTATTCAGGAAGAAAGTCATTAATGGAAGGTTTGCTTCCATCCACAGCATGGGTAGACTAATGTTACAGCTGCTGTTCATAACCAAAACATCAATGAGATCATGATTATGATCATCGATGACATGGGGTACACGGAATGCAGAAGTATACACGAAATGAGAACTTAGTTTGGTCAAAAAGAAGGCTTCCCAAAGGAAGGGGGAGTTGTTTGGGTAAAGGTTTTGAGGAAAGAAAGAGGTGGGTGGGCTGAGCACGTTTGAAACCAAACCCAAAAACTCTCTGGCACAAAGCTTGCTCCGTGATGATCTGTTTAAAACAGAGTTAAACACGGATCTACTTTCATTCTTCTACAGGTTGACATCCAGTTATGCCAGCACCATTTGTTGAAGATGCTTTCTTTCTTCCATTGTGTGCTTTTAGCTCCTTTATCAAAAATCAGGTGTTCATAGATTTGTGGGTTAAGATCTGGGTCTTCTATTCGATTCCATTGGTCGACTTCTCTATTTTTATGCCAATACCAAGCTGTTTTCAATACTGTAGCTCTGTAATAGAGTTTGAAGTCAGGGATGGTAATGCCTCCAGAAGTTCCTTTATTGTATAAGATTGTTTTGGCTATCCTGGGTTTCTTGTTCTTCCATATAAAGTTGATTATTGTCCTCTCAAGATCTGTGAAGAATTTTGATGGGATCTTTAAGGGGATTGCATTAAATCTATAGATTGCCTTTGGTAGTATTGCCATTTTTACTATGTTGATCCTCCCAATCCAAGAGCAAGGGAGATCCTTCCATTTTCTGGTATCCTCTTCAATTTCTTTCTTCAAAGACTTAAAGTTCTTGTCAAATAGGTCTTTCACTTCCTTGGTTAGAGTTACCCCAAGATATTTTATGCTATTTGTGGCTATCGTGAAAGGTGATGCTTCTCTGATTTCTTTCTCTGCTTCCTTATCCTTTGTATATAGGAGGGCGACTGATTTTTTGGAGTTGATCTTGTATCCTGCCACGATACTAATGGAGTTTATCAGCTGTAGGAGTTCTTTGGTGGAGTTTTTTGGGTCGCTTATGTACACTATCATATCATCAGCAAATAGAGGTAACCCAGGCCCAAAAAGATGAACATGGGATGTACTCACTCATAATTGGTTTCTAGCCATAAATAAAGGACATCGAGGCTATAATTCGTAAAAAAATCCTAGAGAAGCTATATAAGAAGGTGAACCCAAAGAAAAACATATAGTTATCCTCCTGGATATTGGAAGTAGACAAGTTTGCCGGACAAAAAATGGGAACATGGGGGTGGGGTGGGATGGGGGATTGGGGGAATGGGGAGAGAAAAGTGTGAAGTGGAGGATGGGAAGAGCTTGGGGGAATAGGATGGTTGGGATATAGGAAGGGTGGATATGGGAACAAGGAATTATATATCTTAGTTAAGGGAGCCATTCTAGGGTTGGCAGAGACTTGACTCTAGAGGGGTTCCCAGGTGTCCAGGAAGACGCCCCCAGCTAGTTCCTTGGGCAGCTGAGGAGAGGGTGCCAGAAATGTCCAGATCCTATTGCCATACTCATGAATATCTTGCATATCACCATAGAACCTTCACCTGGCATTGGATGGAGAAAATGACAGAGCCCCACATAGGAGAACCGGACTGAGCTCCCAAGGTCCCGATGAGGAGCAAAAGGAGGGAGATCATGAGCAAGGAAGTCAGGACCGTGAGGAGTGCGTTTACCCATTGAGACGGTGGGACAGATCTAACGGGTGACCACCAAGTCCAGTTGGAATGGGACTGATGGAACAGAGGACCAAACCGGACCCTGTGAATGTGGCTGACAGTGGAGGAGGACTGAGAAACCAAGGACAACGGCAATGAACATGAACTCTACAGCTTGGACAGGCTCACTGTGAGCCTTGTCAGTTTGGTTGCTCACCTTCCTGGACTTAGGGGGAGCTGTGAGGACCTTGGACTTAACATAGTGAAGGGAACCCTGATGGCTCTTTGTCTTTGGAGAGGGGTGGAGTGGGGGTATGGGTGGAAGGGAGGGGAGGGAAGGGGGAGGAGGAGGGGGGGAGATGGAAATCTTTAATAAAAAATAAATAAATAAATAAAACAGAGTTAAGACCTGAAAGAAAATGCACATATGCATCTTTAGAGAAACGCTTGATGAGTTCACTCTGGTACTCTCTGTCTGGTGTTGAGCAGTGTTGGTCTCACACCAGAATTCCTTGCATCCTATGCCAAGGTCTTAGTGTTTAGTAACACTATTACAATCTTTCATTAGATTTATTTCTTAGCACACACTATGGCCTCATAATAACAATATAGTATCAGCAATAACATGACTACTGAAAATAGATAATTTTTAATTTCATGGTTTGTTTCTCTTAGGACCTATTCCACTATGACTATGTAGCAAATTACTAGGTTTTGAAGTCTCTTGCAGCATTTCCTTTCCAAATGGTTATGCCAAAGACTGAATTACAGGGCTTGGGTTGTCACTCAGCAATTGACAACGTGCTTGTCAGAAGTAAGACCCAGGGTTTGATTTCCAGGACCCAACTTCCTATCAATTAAATAATTATGGTTATTTCCCTGTATTTCATTTTTAAGATCTTTTTATAAAATTTAATTTTGCTTTATAATTATGTATTATATGCATGTGATTTTTTGAAATCCATTTATATCAAATGTATTCGAAGAAATTAGACTTGGTCATTTTCTTTTAGCTTTATTTCTCTTTGGCCTATCTTAAAAATGTAAGTAAATGAATCTCTATACACACGAATGTGCACACATATACATAGACATTCATGCATGCCACATACATGTATGTATTTTTCCCCTTAGATAACAGATAGCTCTCGTGAGAAAGCTTTTTCTTATTTATGGTCATAAAATATCTAAGAAGACTACTATCTCAGAGGAGGCTATCTCCCTAGGGTAGCATGCAGGACCTGTCACCTAGGGTAGCATTCAGGCCATGTTGCTTGGGGTAGCATCCAGGCCCTGCCTAGGGTAGCATCTAGGCCCTGCCTAGGGTAGCATCCAGGCCCTGTTGCCTAGGGTAGCATCCAGGCCTTGTACTGACAAGATGTTTCCGGAGAACACAAAGCTGAAGTTCAACACACAAAGCAATGACTGTGTTGTTCTACATCCCCTCATTGGTGAGCTGCTTAGCTTCTATTTACTCACTTCTTCCTTTGTTGACTGCTTTTGCCACACTAAAAATGGTTCTTTGATTTTTCCTGAGTTGAATTAAAGGCTTCATTTTGGAATTGTGGTAGAGTTTCATTCAAGTTGTTGAGCAAACATACTGCAAAAGTGCCACTCATACAAACATCTACACTACACACATACCTTGTACAAGAGGACCCTGGTTTTCTAATACAGAAGTTTAGAAACACAGTTAGCTCTTTTGCTATTTTCAATTTAATGTACAGATTTTGCAGTTAACAGACTCAGTATTTGTAAAACTAGATTACTCCTTTTCACTGTGAATTAGTGTTCATGTTAAGCCAGTTTTCTGTTGCCTGTGTTCTGGAATTAGCAAAATGAAGCCAGATCTGTCCCTGAAGGGAAAACTATGGCCATTTTCTATGTTATGCAATCCTTTTTATTTAAAAAAATATATTATCTTTCAATTCTGTCATGAAAATTAATGCTTCCCTTTCACTTTAGACAAAATACAATTTTGGGTTCTTTTTGATCACACTAAGTCTGAGGAACGGAGTTGGCTTTAAGCGAACGAAGCTAATACATACTAATGAATTTGCTCATTCGTTCAGCAGTGAGCATTTGTTAATCTGGCAGGTGTTTGAGTCTTGAGGATGTGAGAAGAGAACCTGGGAGAGAAGGAGGAGGTCTTTCCAGGAGTGATACTGTGCTAGCAGGCACAAGTCTGGCTGAATCACAGGGCGTGGAGTGAGCACAGAAGCTAGAGAAAGCCCTGTGGAAACAAGCATCTCATTTGCACACGTAAGTCAGTAAATCTGTCTAATAACTCACAGCTGAGGAGCTCCCCGGCCCAAGGGGTAAGCCTACTACTATTATTCTGCGATGTGGACATACAATCAAACTTCCCTCTAAATCTCTGTCTCTCCATCTATAAATTAGTAAGTTTCCATTAACTTACTTCATGAAGTGGACTATGGTGAATGCAGAGACTCACAGCTTTTCAAAGGTGATCATGGAGAGCTCAGTCTCAGATGGGTTATCACTAGCATACCCTTGCCTCAAGGTTCAGGGACCATTTAGAAAAGGTAGTAAGAGTCAAAAGTCAAGGGTACCAGAGTGGAACACTGTCTTCTGGACCTAACAGGACTGAGTGCTGCACCCATGAGTTGGCAGTAGCTGCGGTTGCCTACAGAACACTTGCACAAGATCAAACTAGTGAACATTCTAGTGGGGCAGAGGAAGGGGTCCATCAGCTTCCTCTCTTACCTGAGCTCTATGGAAAGTTAATGGCTTCTGGTTGAAGAGAAGTCAGTTTTCTTTAAGGGTGTGGCTCCTGATATCTTTAAAGTGCTCCAGAGAATGGCCTTATTCCCAGGAGCATTTGAGCAGGACAAATTAGAATCAGTGGGTTATAAAACAGAAAAACAAAGACATGAAATTTGGGTGTGTGGGTGGGCAGGAAGAACTAGGGAACTGGAGGGAGGTAAATATGATCAAAATACATTGCATGAATTGTCAGGGAACTTTTAAAAATATTTAAAAATAACAATAAAAAGTCTCTCCAAAAGTCAAAAGATTTCAATTTAACATCATATTACATACTACTAAATTCAAGTAACAAAAATAGAATATAATAATCATTTGCTAAAAAAGTCCTTTTGCTTTCTCTAAACATCAGTCAAGTCCATTAGAGACAGGTGTGGTGGCCTATGCTTGCAATCCTTGGACTTGGGAGACTGAGGCAGGAGGATTATGAATTCAAGGCCACCTTGAGCTATATAGATAGATTCTAATGTGAGTGTGTGTGCATGCAATGAGTTCATCAGCATTTGATTTAGCCAAAGCATTTTACCCAGTTATCAAGTAAAAGTTGTTATATTAATAACATTAATCTTCATAGTTTTGTCCTCATGAGATCATTGGTGACCTTGCGATCAACTGCAAATATTTATGTGGGAAGTAGAAATGGTGAGGAAGCAGAAAGGGCTTATGTAATTTATCTCATGCCCTTCCTCATGCAATATTTATTACTCTTTTAAGAAGTTTAAGTGTGTGGGAAAGAAACAGAATGGTAGTGTGAAGATATAGAAAGACCAAGAGCAGATCTAGGAGAGGATATGGAATTGGAATGTAATTCATTTTCAAGTGTTTGACTTTTTTCTTTAATCTTACAGATATATATTGTGTCTAGTAGTCATAATTGCATTAAAATGAATGTGAAGATGAAGTCCTGTCCCCTTTAGCAGAACCATCCTCAATGATTTTGGGGGAGGTCTCTATCCATTGATTTCTTGAGTATTTCTTAATGAAAAGATGTAGGCATGCTGTGCATTATATCTACTGTTCAATTTTTTCATCTCTGGTATTGCATTAGGAGGTCATTCCATCATAATTGTGCCTAGTTATCTCCTATAATTTAAAAATCAATTAATTTATTAATATGTTCTTATCCATCTTCCTTTTTATTCTTTATTTCTCCCCTCTAGTTGAACTTCCTTCTTATATTTTCCTAAGTTTTTGCTGTTGAATTTTTTAAAGTTTTAAAAACATTTTTTCTATTATTTTTAGTGATGACCATATGTGTGAATAGACCTTTGGTGTGATCATGTGAGTGAGGTGCCTGGAGAGGCCAGAAGAGGGTGTCAGATCCCCTGCAACTGAAGTTACAGGCAGCTGTGACTCTTCTGACATAGGCCGATCTCCAGCCCTGTACTGGAGCAGACCTCAGTACACCTGAGCACCACTCCATTCCGCTACTGTCATCTTAACCAATGTTTTCTATTTGACTTGCTATCATTAGTTATCCTATGCTTCTTGCATATCGATGAGACATTGACAACTTCACGCGATATCAAACCACTCTGTAATTCCAATTTATTCTGCTTTCATAGTTACTTTGTTATCAGTTGTAGAAAAAAAATATGCTAACTGATCATGAGCAGTCTTTTGCTAACCTTTCCCCAATTATTTGTGCATGAATAAAATTCTTGATAACCAATTTTATAAAAGAAGAATTCATGGAAAAAAGTATTTTCTCAGGTTTTTTGTTGTTGTTTTGTTTTTTTTAATTATTTGCATGTAGCTTTTATGCATGCCTTTTTGTATATTTTTTTTACCAGATAGAAAGTTCACGACTTGCATTCTTTTTATTTTTACTATTTATTAATGTAATGGTGCTTCACTGTCTTTTGCTATTTGGTACTAGGATAGAAAGAGAAATATGGTCATATTATACAATGGGAATGTATAGTAGTTATTTTTATGATAAATACCATGACCAAAAGCAACTTGAAGAAAAAAACATATTTTAGTATATGGTTCCAGAGGAATAGAGTCCCTCGTGGGGAGGAAGGCATGGTATGGTGTCAGAAGCAGGAAGCAGACAGATCACATCTCTGCACACAAGAAACAGAGAAAGGAAGAGCCGTAAGAGGGCTGGTCTATAAACTCCCAAAACCCATTCCCAGTGATGTGCCTGTCTAGCAAGGCTGTAGTTCCTGAAGATTCCATAACCCCATTAAACAGTGCCAGCAACAGGGGACCAAGCATTTAAATACCTGAATCCACGGGAGACATTTCTCATTCCAACCATCACAGGTCTGTCTTTGCTTGTATGTGTTTCTGTTGTTGTCCATTTGGGGACTCTTTGGCAATCTTTATCATCCAAATAATTTCAGTAAGTATATACCACAAACTTTATGGTCCCGTTTTTAATTTTCTTATGGAGAAAAACATAGATTCAGTGCTTAATTATCTTAAAAATATTCCATATTACTTTAAAATATTGATTTGCTTAGTTACTTTTTTATTTTTAAGGAGTCCAGATGTGAAGATGTTCTATGAAAGCGGCCATCTCTGAGCCCAAAGACAGTGACCATCTTTGCTGGGTCCCGTGGATTGTTTTTAAATCTGCTCGGGACGCTGTTGGCGGTAACAACAGCTGCTCTTATATTCTCTCCAGTGGTCTTCATTTCTCCAATCCATTGCTTCTTTCCTCCTCCCTCCGTGTTCTGTCAGCTCATGTTTCAGTCTTGACTGCTGAGTGACCATTTCCCCCTGAGCTCTTATTTTTCGGCTTTGCAGTCTTCCTTCTTGTGTTGATTGTTTCATAACTCATTTTAACGGTGGGATTTGGGGCAAAATTTTCAGCTACAACTTGACAATATTTTTCCTGGACTTCTTTACTGTTGGAAAGTTTGACGGCTGTTCCACACATTTTTAATAGTACTTTTGTGCGAATGCTATGCCACTGTTCTTGTATGACTCAAGGTTAAATGGATTAAGTTTCTCAGGACCAGCTCTTCACAGTTTTCCCTGGCAGGTGGAGCTGGCAAAGTGTGAGGCAAGAAAAAGTATGTCCCACTTACATTTCTATTTACTGATGCCAGAGAATTCCCCAGCACAGACTCACAGTAGAGGATTCCGTGGGATCTATTCCATAAAAGCCTTCTCAGATCGGCAGCCCTCTGGCATCTCCTGCTACTATTCTTGGATGCTCCATCCATCTCTGCCTCTGAATTCTGCTGGCTTTGACTTTAGCAATTCTCATTTCAGTTTTTGTATCTTAGGGTAAATCCAGTTGTTTCAGGAAGTTCCTTTTTGTCATTTCTTCCAGGGGTTTTGTTTCCTGAGACAGTTTGTCATCACTTTGGTTATTGTCCAAATTTAAGCATGAGTTAACCTTATCCTGATTCTAAAGGCAGATGAGGACTCTAGTAGAAAAGTTATAGGCTATAGGGGAGATGAAAATAGATGCAGGATCCCTCAACAGTGTGCCAATGCGAGAGCTGAAGAACACATTAAAAGCCATGCACAGCCACACATGGAATTCATCTCTGAGCATCAAGATTGCATCACCTTAACCCGAAGAAAACTCTCTGTTCAGCTCAAAAGATGCAGTACTTGACAAACTAAACATCCTTCACAATTAACAATAGCAGCTGCAAAACTAAAACCTAGGTCCTGAGGGAATGAACCAGAGCACAATGAAGTCCATATGCATACATAGTAAAATTCAGATTTAGCATTTTTTCTTCTAATACCGCTAACAAGACCAGAATGCCTCCTTTGTTGTTTCTATTCAGTATAGTCCTAGAAGAGACAACTGAGCTAGAACTTACGTGAATACCTCTTCCCTGAGACTAGCTTTCATTGTACCAGAAAGCACCACAAAAGCTTCCAAGAGAATGAGGCAATCAACAGTACTACCCATTATGGTGCCTTGATATGAGTTCTCAACTTCTGTTGCAGCCACTTGCTGCCTGCTACCTGCTCTGCCATCTTGGACTCTAACCCTCTGAAAGTCCAATATAAACATCCTTTCTATAAGTTGCTGTGGTCATGGTGTTTTATCACAGTCATTGTAAAGCAACTCATATGTAACCCAAGACACCAATTAAACAAAGAAATAATAGGTAAAAGGAGCTAACTAAAAAGAATACGCTATCTCATTTAAAAATATACTGTATATCTTTAGTAATCAAAGCAATATAGTGTAACCGGAGGCTGCTCTTTCGTTTCCCGGACACCCTGACTCAAAGTAATCACACATAAACTGTATTAATTAAAACACCGGTTGGCCAATCACTTAAGTGTATTGCTAGCTAGTTCTTAAATCTTAAATTAACCCATTTCTATTATTTTATGTTTTACCACAAGACTCATGGTTTACTGGTATGACATGCAGGCATCTTTCTCCTCTGGTGGCTACATGGTGTCTCCCTTTTACTTCACCTACTCTCTCCTCCTCTATCTGCTTGGATTTCCTGCTTTGCCCTATTCTGTGCTGAAATAGCCTCAAAGGAGCTTCTTTATTAATCAGTGGCATTCACAGTATACAGAGGGAAATCCCCTTTTCTGTCTAAATAAAAAGGAAGGTTTTAACTTTGGCATGGCAAGATTACTTTAAAAAAAAACAGTTATCAAGCAAGAAATATAGTTATAATATTTATATTTACTTTATTTGGGGGGGGGGGTTGAGACAGGGTTTCTCTGTGGCTTTGGAGTCTGTTCTGGAACTAGCTCTTATAGACCAGGCTGGCCTTGAACTCACAGAGATCCACCTCCGAGTGCTGGGATTAAAGGTATGCGCCACCACTGCCTGGTTATTTACTTTATCTTTTATCTTAACTAAGGAAAACTATAATTATAACTATCTGTTGACAAAATGGATGCAGTGTTGACAACTAAATCCACTTAAAACCTGAGAGAGTTTGGGAAGGAAACAACAGAGTTAAGCATGGCTTATTTTTAGCAGCATTTTCTCAGGTGGTCTCTGTTTGCTAGAGGCACATGCATCTCATTTAAGAGAGGCTTCCTGACTCAGCTTTGGCTGCGAAAACCTTTAAGCTCTTATAAGAAGCCTCACCACCAAACACTTAAATGTTGTTGGTGAATAGCCAATAGCATGCTTCCTGGTGGTGGCAGGAACCTTGAAACTCCATAGCAATGTTGCAATAAAAATGGCTCCGGCCAGTACCTCCACCATGAGTCTAGACTCTCAGAAAGCTAAGAAATGGGGTGGATCCAGCCGTCAAAGCCACAGCTTTAATCTTAGACATATTGCTTAGCAAATAAAAGACTTATGTGATCAGAAAAAGACGAAGAAAACCTATAAATGATTTACAGTGTGTTTTAAAATATATGTAGGACTGAGATGGAAAAGAAAAGGATAAAGTCATTAAGATAAGAAAGAAAGAAAGAAAGAAAGAAAGAAAGAAAGAAAGAAAGAAAGAAAGAAAGAAAGAAAGAAAGAAAGAGTAGTTGGAGGTAGTGGTGGCACACATCTTTAATCTCAACACTTGGCAGGCAGAGTCAGGTAGATCTCTGTGAGTTCAAGGATAGCCTGATCTACAGAATGAGTACTAGGACAGCCACAGAGAAACCTAGTCTCAAAAAGCAAAAAATTAAAAATAAACATAAAAGAAATGGAGTTTAAAATAAAGCCACATAAAGATGAAAAATGCACAGAAAGTCTGGATACTGTATGTTATTGTGTTGTTTTTGCATGGTTTAATAATGGCTGAGAAAGGAGCAACAGCTGCTAAAAAAACATTTGATTACAAATGCTGCTGAATTAATACAACATATATATTTTAAAAATGCTTTGACTTAATAATTTAAGACAAAAGATATGTTACTTTGGAGAAGACATTTTGTTTTTGTTTCCACAGGAAATGAGAGGCTGTGGATTCATTCTGGGTTAAGAAGAATCAGCTTTGATTAAGGAAGACACCCTGAAGAATCTTTGATAGGAGCAGATGATCCAGATGATCCAAAATTTCAGAGGACCTCTATTGGAATTTTCTCTGAGTTCTACATCCATAACAGTTTCAAGAAGAAAGTATATTTTATCTGTAAATTATTTACCAAAGTCAATTTAAAATGGATTTTTAAATATTTAAAACTGAAAATTTAAAAATATTAATAGAAAACAGGAAAAATCTGTCTGGACAGTGCTTTTTTTAAAAAAATTTCCCTTTAGCTATGATCTCCAATCTAAAGGCAACAAGAATGGAACAGAGTAAGACAGTGCCAAGCAAAACGACCAGCAGAGGGAAGACACAGCCTATGGAATTGAAGGAAATGTTTGCAAAATATAATTTGATAAGAACTTATTATCTACTCAAACAACTAAGAGGCCAGAAAATAAACAACTCAATTAAAAACAGGCAAAATATCAGAAAGCATATTTCTGGAGCGAAGATTTTCAAACTCCAACAGCTAGATAAAAAGATGGCCAATATCCGTAGTAATCAGAGAAATAAAAAAGAGAGATATGATGGAGACATTACCCTATGCATGTTATGAAGGATCATGAAAAAGGCAAAACTAAACAGGTATTATATAACTAGATAAAAGTGGAGGCCTGTAAACTATTCATGCAAGTTGGTACAGTCGTTATGACAAACAGTATCGAGTGGCCTTGAAAAATTGAGTATGTAATTACCATTTGATCCAGTGATACCACTTTTAGATGTGAATATAAAAACTTGATTTCAGACATTGGATATAAATGTTCAGTCCCACATTCATGTCGTTATAACAACAATGAAGATAAATGATCAAATGTTCAAAATGACCCTTGATGGAAGACAAAAATGCTACAAAATCACATGCATACACACACATGGAAACACACATGGACACATACACATAATATTTAGTTTTGAAGAGAGAAGTAAATCTAGAACATTGGTTTAAATGGATGAAACTGGAGGATGCTGTAAGAAATGAAATGAACTAGGTACAAAAAGACAAAACTATGTAATCTTCCATGTATATAATCTTATAAAGCAGAACTCTGAGAAGCACAGAGGACAGGCATCCCTGCCTGGGACTACAGATGAGGGTAATGAGGAATTAGGCCAAAGACACTAATCATTTAGGCTGGATGTCAAGTTCTGGAGCTCTGGTGAGCATCACACTGTGTTGTGTATTTGAAATCTGCTTTCTTGTGTACACCCAAACTGAAAGCTATGTACATTGATGTATACATTAATTTGGCATATTGCAGTTCTTATTTCACATCATGCCACAAGTTATAGATATATGAAACTTTATTGTCATTTATGCAGCAATAAAAATAGATTCCTGAGAGATTCAAGACTGTTGTGTCAATAGTACCTACCCTTTAAGATGGGAGTGGGGAAGATCTAAGGTAGCCCCAGGGCTGCTCTGAGAAGACAGGAGGTGTGGTTTTACCAGGGAGAGGGTTTGATGACTACCTTAATTGTCATCATAGAAACGTCATCCAGCAAATGATGGAAGCTAATGCAGGGATCCACAGCTAGCACTGGGCTGAGCTTCAAGAGTCCAGTCAAAGAGAGGGAAGATGGTCAAGACCATGATGGGAATACCCACAGAAACAACTGACCTGAGCTAGTGGGAGCTCACTGACTCCAGACTGACAGTTAGGGAGCCTGTATAGACTCAAACTAGGTCCTCTAAATGTGGGTGACAGTTGTATGACTGGGGCAACCCATGGGGACAGTGGTAGTGAGACCAGGATTTATCCTTATTGCTTAAATTGGCTTTTTGGAGCCCATTCTCTTTAGAGGGAAACCTTGCTCAACCTAGATATAGGGGGAGAGCCTTAGTGCTGCCTCAAAGTGATGTGCCAGACTTTATTGACTCCCCATGGGAAGCTTTATCCTCTCTGAGGATTGGGTGGGAGTGGGGGTGGGAGGAAGGTGGAGGGAGTAGGGGAGAGGAAGGGGAAACTGGGATTGATATGTAAAATGAAAAAAGATTGTTTCAAAAAATAAATAAAAACACACAAAAAGATGTAATGTCAAAATAGCTAGAATTTCATTACAAAGTATGGAAAATTCACTCCTTTGGGGCTAAAGTTAACGGAGGTGACTGGCAATAGGTGTTGCAACAAAGATTTGGAATCAGCTGCCTTGGGATAAGTAAGGACTTTAACTAATTATAAATCAGACTAAAGGAGAAAACCTGAGGGCAAAGCAGTATCAAAGGGTAAGAATTAAGTTACTGTAACAGCAGAGGATTGGAGAGATGGCTCAACTCTTAAAAGTGCTTGTAGCTCTTGCAGGGAACCTGGGTTTGGTTTCCAGCACCCATATGACAGCTCCCAACTATACAACTCCAGGCCCAGGGACAAGATGTTCTCTTTGGCCTTATGGGCACAGCATGCACCTGGTGCTCTTCTATGCTGGCAAACATGCTTATACATAAAATACAAATGAATAAGTTATATTTTTAAAAGATGGTGTAACAAAAAAGAAGAAAATGAGATAGTGCTCATGGGAAGAAGACAGAGTGCACAGTATATAAGGATGCTAATTTGAAATGACATCACAGGGCTTGCCAGTGTCTTATGAATCTATCTGTAACTCCAGCTTTTGCCATGAACATTTAGTCATTCACATTTGATTCAACCAGAGCACACATTAATGCATGTCACCAAGTGTAGGGGCAAATTAACTACCCTGCAACCTTCATGGTTAGAATGTCCACGTAACTATTAGCAGAAAGTTCTAAGTTATCCATAAAATATTATGGCACATGATGTTGAATTCACTACTTAGTTGAGAGATCAGATGTATTTCAATATCAAAATAACATCAGGGACACAGACATCTAGGGATACCACAGTTTCTAAAGTATGTTTCGGCTTTTCATTCTGAAATTGTACAAGTTTTCATTCAATAATATATATTTCATATACACTGTAATGAAATTGTGAGCTTTGCATTCCTAAAATAGCCCAAATCAGGCAGTACAAAGTGAAACAGTGCCAGCATGTCTGAACCATAAACCAACTCAGAGAGAAGAAGAATATTCTGTAGAAAAATAACTCCCACACAACAGCAGCACAAGCTCTCAAACCACCAGGGCCATCATCTATGCTATCTCTACCACAACAACCACCACCATCACCACCACAACCACCACCACTACCTTCACCACCCCACCCTACCACCAACACCACACCACCACCACCATCACCACCACACCACCACCACCTCCACTGAAACAAAAACCAATCCACCTAATCATAGGGCTCGTAGGCTTCTGTGAGTAGGGCACTTGCTGCCAAGCCATACAACCAGAATTCGATTCCCAGAACCCACACATAAAAGAAGAAAACAGACTCGAGCTGTCTGTCCTCTGACCTCTACAGGGTTACTCAAGTACATGCACATCCACATACACCCATGGTTACAAAAATACAAAATAAATAAAAACTGTTCACAAAAAAGCTAATGCACTCAAAAACTGAGCAACGCACATAGAGAAAGTGCTGACAAGAGAAAGATTTAGAAGGGCACTGCATCTTTGTCAGAAAAAGAAAAACTAGGATCTGGTGCTAAGAACAATTCTAATTAAACTCTTAAATGAAGGATTCAATTACTTAAAGAAGTGATGTAAACCCTTATAAGTGTAACAGATAAACATTTCACCTACTTGACGTTCCTTTGTCTTAATCATGTCTTGACCCAGGTTCAAGAGAAAAGATTCATTATTAACAACTGTTCACTCTTAGCTTCAAATAACTCTGGCATAATACAAAAAGTAAAAGTCCAAATCCACGGTCTTCCAAATAGCATCACTTTGATGACAATTTTTTAGAAGGCAAAGCTCTGCTTCTTCTCTCTCTTGCATTAATCAAACATGTAAAAATTGTAAAAGATTGGCATCTTATGCTAATAGTTAATGTCATGGTGTAATATTGCTTCATGAACAACAAATATATGACCATGAAAAGTCACTTTAACTCCAGTGCTGAGCAGGTGGGTACCAAGAGCAATGAAAGCTCCTAAGAATGACACTTGAGGTTGTACTCTGGCTTCTGTGTGTACATTCGTGTGCATACAAACAAGCACACACACACAAACAGAGAGAGAGAGAGAGAGAGAGAGAGAGAGAGAGAGAGAGAGAGAGAGAGAGAGAGAGAGAGAGAGAGAGAGAGAGAGAGAGAGAGAGAGAGAGAGAGAGGTTGGCTCCTGGATCTTGTGACTATTTGTTTATTGCTGTTGCTTTTTATATACCCGTCTAGAAAACACAGGAAAACGGTAAGCATACTGATGTACTTATTGGACCACATATCTTTTCCCACACTCCGTACATTATTATTTCTACAAGTACCTGACATCGAAAGTTATGTAGAGTTTTAAAAGTGAGGAGATAATGGCAACAGAGGCAGGATTTTAAGAAATGCGTAGCATTTTACTCTTGCTTAAGAAAACAATGGAAATCAAATCAAAGTAATTTCTGCCTCTCAGAGAGGCAATTTAACAGCTTGACTGTATGGGAAATTGTGGGTTTACAGGGAAATATTTCAGATTCATACATTACCAGGAAGTTACCCAAGGTAGTCCTCAAAACATCTTATATACTGTTTTGCACAGCACTTGTGTTGTTAAAAACAGGTTGATTTAAAAGAGAGAGAGAGAGAGAAGTTTTCATATCCTCCATGGAAAAAAGCAAAGTAGGGAGATTACGTGCAATACACGAGATGTGCAGCGAGAAATAGTTTGGGAGCTTTTAGGATGCCATTATTCACTATTTGCATACATACATTATCTCCACCACTTGAAACAGGTTTTGTGCATTTGTGAGTCATGGAAAATATTTATTCAATAAATAAAAGCTTTAGTGGCATATTAAAGCGCCACCACCTACGTTATGAAAAATGTAGATTATGGAAAACAAGAAAGAGAAAAGAAAGGCAATGCAGAGAAGTCACTTGTCTTGTGAGCCTGGGCTTCCAGCATAGATTCTGGAGCCACATTTCTGAATCCTGATCCTGCCACCTTTTCTATCAATGGCAAGGCAGGGCAAATATTTTAATCCGTTTTCTTTGTCCATAAAAAGGAAATGCCAATAGTACCTACTTTATTCGGCTATCATAAGGGTGAAATGTACAAGCTATGCTAAGTACATAAATAAAGACGAAGAAAATATTTGTTCTCATTGTCATGGTGTTACCAACAAACGCCACGGTGGGATAAGCCTAATGAACAAGTGGTTCAGCCCCAATTTACTGTTTCTAAATTGCAGGAAGCTGCAAGGAGCTAGCAATTTTGTCTCTGACAGGTAACATAATAAAAACCTAAGTTAGCAAAATAACTACTAAAATACATGTTAATTAGTAGTAAATGACTAACTAAAATATATGACTATACTACATATTTTAATAATTAACACATGCAAGTAATCACTGTTTTTTTCTTGGTTGTTATGTTTCATTGCCTTAAATTATTTTATTATTTAATATATTCACATTTTATACATTTGCAGTAAGAATTTGAGTGTCTCATTCCTCTTCACAGAAAAAAGAAACCTGAGTCAATGTTTCTGAACCCACAGGATAAGGCAAGTGATTCACCCGAAAGTAACACCTGGAACTGGTGAGGAGAATCTCTTGACATGTTAGCCTGGTCACATGTCAGGAAGCATGTATGAAAGAGAGAAGGAAAGGCCTATTTGGGTGAATGAAGGTGGAAGGGGGGCATCCTAGTTAAGGTTTCTATTGCTGTGATTGAACACCATGACCAAAAAGCAAGTTGAGAAAGAACTTTCACGTTTTACTTCATCACTGAAGGAAGTCAGAACAGGAACTCAAACAGTGCAGGAACCTAGAGACTGGAGCTGATGCAGAGGCCACGAAGGAGTGCTGCTTACAGGCTTGCTCCCCGTGGTTTGCTCAGCCTGCTTTCTTATAGCACCCAGGGCCACCAGCCATCAATCCCTAATTAAGAAAATATCCTACCCCTAGCCTACAACTTGATCTTATACAGGCATTTTCTGAATTGAACTCCTCTACTCTCTGGTGACTTTAGCTTGTGTCAAGTTGATATAAAACTACCAAATGCAGGTGTCTATACAGTGACAGATTGGGGATCTTGTCTGGCTGTTTCTATTTTCTGTTTCCGATGCAACTGATTCTTAAGACAATCAAAAATTACACAAAAGTCCCCAAAACATGAGTTCTCATTCATCAACCTATAAAAATCTAATCATCAGTTCTGTGGGAATTACAGCCATGGCTTTGCAGATACGGTGAACTCCTATCTGTGGCAGGTTAAAAGTGTGTGAGGAGCCCCAGCCTACAGAAACCACATACTGACTGGAAGAAGCTAGTCACTCTTGAAGATATAGAACATGACACTAGCTTAGTATGGGGTTTCTTTTGATCCAAAATGAACCATTCAGACTCATAAGATTACACAAGTCAAATGCATATCAGGAATTGAATGGCATGGCCTGCCTTTGCCACATCTACCAATCCCACGAATTTTCTTTGGATGCACAATGGTACATGTTCTGGGCTGACCATTTGAGTTCAGCCAAATTCATATGCTCAACTCTATTTCCCAACATGACTGCATTTGGTCAAATGAGGAGATAATGCATGTTAAAAAAAGATGTCTGAAAAGAAGGTTCTGAATTTACTCATCTTGGGGTCCTTCTACAGAGAGCTGATAACACTCAAGTCCCTTCCCACCATGGGAGGACTCTGAAAGCAAAGCTTCTCTGCTAGGCAGAAGTAGAATCAGCCAGCACCTTGTTGGACTTATTAGCCACAAGATCTTTAACATGAGTTTCTGTTATTTATGGAATCCTACGCTGGCAGTGTAGGGAACACACGGGTGCCAGAACAGACAGTGTGAACTCAAGGTTTGTAATTACCAGCTGTATGACCCTGGCAAAGGTATATAGTTCTATGAGCTCTGTTTGTCCGTAAAATGTAGAATATGCTCTTTCCATGTAGAATATTACAAACGTTAACTGAGATACTGTTTGTGAAACACCTGGCCCAGTGCAGATATTCATTCATTCATTTGCGAGAAACCACCTCTAATGCATCGATCAGAAAGATGAATAAAAACTACATATTCTATGAACACAGGGAGCAAATTCTCTATGCTGTGGAGAAATCCCAAGACTTTGCACTATTTGGAAAGGAATTTTATGAATGGGCCTCATGTGGTGGCAGGAGTCATAACTGGCATTTTCATGCATGATAATTTTACCGTGGAAATGACTGAAGTCTTGATTAGAGTCTCTAGAAAATGAATGTGAACCACTCCCCCATAAAAGGGTGTGAGTCAACTACTTTCTTACTTGTGTAGCAAACACTGTTAGCTATCTCATGAGGTGACAGTGATGATTAGCTGGGGTACTTCTCATATAACCCTGGGCCCTCCAAATTTAAAAAGTATTGCCTTGCCACACTGCCCTGGAATTGTTTTGCAGGGGAGAATTAGAGTGGATTGGGTGTGGGGGTTGTCAACTGAAAGCCAAGTAGGAATAAATTGTCACCAGGATGTGGGTTGAATGTGCTTTTGGCCTTTTCCATTGAGTATTCATGCAGTGACACATCCATCCCCCACAGACTCAGAGACAGGCTGCTGGCTTCTGCCCAGGCTGTCCTCTGCCCTGGGCCAGACAGCCCCTCTCCTTCCATACCTCTTTTCAGAATAACTTTAGTTCATTGATTTCTTCTAAGTCTGTACAAGAAAATCTTGTCTCTTGCGCTGGATGTCTCCCTCCCCTCATGTGGATCCTTTAAGAGGCAAAGGAAACCCTTTCTCTTCCTGATACTATTTCCAAAATACTGCTTTTATAAATGAGGAACAAGAGGAATGAGATGGAGATTAAAGTCTTGTGTGCACACATCGACAGAAAAGCTCAGTAAAACAGGACCCCACATCACCAGGAGTTGTGCTCATGGAGGGCTTACTGTCAATGACACTGGGCTGAATGTCCCTGTGGGTTACTAACATGGTCCTACGAGGTAGGAATACTATGATCACCATTCTAAGGCAATGGGTGGAAACTTGGAGAGGAGAAGTGGGAAGGTAGTGACGCTCATCTGAACGCAGGCAGACGGGACACAGAACACAGAAACCAAGCTGTAACTAGCCAGCAAATCGCATCTTCTTCATCGAAGTCTCCTTTTACAGGCGTTTAGAAGAGGAACCTCTCAGTAAGTGGCTTTATACCAAACAACACATATACATGTCCTATCTATGTATCAGAGAGTTTTTATGGAACTTATTTTATACACTAATATTAGGCTATTAAATAGGAAGATCTAATTTGAAACCTTTGAGGCTGTTTTATGGTTCAAAGCATTTTACCACGTTTCTTTTGACACCATCCACAATAACCATGTAATGAAACCAGCTTATGTGCCCACTAGTGGATGAAAGAATAAAAAAATAAAACGCGGCAGATGTATCCGCCAGGCATTATTCAATCTGATGAAGAATAGAATGGTTGGTAACAGGAAAATGGATGGATGAGACTGAGATTACCTTTTTAGGAAGCTAAACTAGACTCAGAAAGAGAATCATGACATTTTCTCTCACATACAGAATGAGAGAGAGAGAGAGAGAGAGAGAGAGAGAGAGAGAGAGAGAGAGAAAGGAAAGGGAAAGTAATGGATAAGTGGATAACACGGCCGAGTATATACAAGTGAAGGACTGGCAAAAAAATCTTATATGTACATGAGAAAATGTCAGAGTAAAGACCACTATGTTATACAATTTATATGGAACATATTTATATATGCAAATAAAATGATAATGTAGAAATCAAACAAGCCCTCAAACCACATTTTACCTTCACCCAATATTCTCCATAGGATGAGGAGGTTATGAGAAAAGTATACAAAACACAAATACCAGGCAGGAGCTAGGAACCAAGTGCTACTTGTACATGACAGCTGAGTCTTTCCATCTCAATTAACCTACACCTTTGTCTCCCAGGCGATCCTAGATCCTGTCAATGTGACAATCAATATCAACCCTCACTCCCCGCAACTAGCTCTATTATGCAAAGCTCAAGCGATGTGCATGCATCGGGGAGTGGCTGTGTAGACAATGAAGATAATTCTTTCTCCCAAAGCTTGCAGGGTCATTTGTGGTAGTAGACGGCACGTAAATCACTCACCCAAGAGGAAAACTAAATGTGTCCATGAGTCTGGATTATCCTGAGGTAGAGGGGTGATTCTGCCTAATGAAGAATTAAACCCAAGAAAAATACCTTGAAGACCGTGTCTTAGATCTTCGTGTTTAGCAATACACAGAGGCAGCAGGGCAGAGCTGCTTGTTAATATTGGTAGCTTTCCTCAGTGCTCAGGGCTTAAGTGAGATATTGGCCTTATTATCTGCAAAGGGTAGGGCCCTGTTGAGTGTGCCACAGCACAAAAACCATGAGGATTTGTCTCAGCGGTGATAATGATGACACATGTTCCCGAGTGAGCACTATTTGTGGGTGAGGAGGGACTATCACTGTCATCATTTCTTCCTCATCAAAGGCTTACTACAAGCTGTCATTTGGAGTAGTGACTGAGCCCCACCCCCCCATCCTGCCAGGGCCAAATGTGATTTGGCACAGACGGAGATGAGTGGAAACTCTCCCTAGGGGGTCTCAACCCAGTAAAGAGCTTTGATGCATTTCGGGCTGACAATGTGATTTTCGGCTCTTCTCCATGACGCCTCGGAGCCACTTCTGATCTTTGTCATATGCCAGCCCAGTAGGGACAAGCTGACTGTGGTCTCTTTATTTCTTCCTCTGGAAAGCTCAAATATCAGTCCCCCTGGAATATTTTCTGAGATTTTTTTTTTTTTTTAAATATCCGTTGGCATGAGGGGAAGGGCAAAGGCTAAAGAACAGCATCACCTTGGGTAATTCTAATTAAATGAAGAATCTGGCCCTACACGATTGGCAATTTAGAAGTTCGGGTGTCTTAATAATAAACAAGCATCAGATAGTTTTGCATTTATTGTAAGGACATTACATGTGTTGTCTCATTAGCAGTTGTGTATAAAGTGCTATAATTGTGTCCGTTACACATTTGTAGAGCTTCAACTAAGTCTCTAGGACATGAAAGTGGCAAACAGTGGAGAGAATTTTGAAATTAGGTATTCTGGCTGGCTATATACACTCTCAGGCTCTTTGCAATGTCTGCAGGCCTCAAACATTGCAGAAATTGGATTTTTTTCTTTTTTTTCTTTCTTTCGTTTTCCCGCTGAGTTGATAGTATCCCAATTTCTTTAAAGGGTTTTAATTAGACTCTGAATTCTTATCATGCCTTCTGCAATATACCACTTACCACAGTGAAGGCATACTTGGGGACTCTCGTGTTGAAATACGGGGTCTGGCCTTATTATGGCATGATTACTCATATTCTTTATAAAGGCTGTGCTGTGCCTGCACAGACGTTGTCTGCGTGTGAGAGGCTGTCTAAAAAAGTTTTATTATTGCAGCATGCCGCTGACAAGTAATGCATGTTGCAATGTTGCCATCTATTGTAACGGAGAGTAAGTTGATTTACTGCAAAGGATAGTGAGCTCAAAGTCATTACGCTGTTGGGGACTGCAATTTACTCTTCCCCTCTGTTTTTCAGGTCTATCTCTCTGGAGCCTTATTCTCATAGGTATGGATGTAACTTGCTGAAAGCCAAACCTCGCCCAGTCTAGAGTCATGAACCCTCTTGGCTGGTGATGAGCCCAAGGAAAATGAGGAATCATTTGACCTAGTTGATTTAAACTGAACAGGAAGCATTGGTGCCTTCTATTGTAGAATCAACACTGTGCAGATCTAATGCCAATAGCACTGAGTAGCAAGGCTGCTGCTGAGCCCCTTATGGCCTCACAGCTTGACAGTGAAGGAAATGCCTGCTCATCCTTTCATGCTGACACCATCTCCTACTCCTCGGGGAGAAGCAAATAAAGGCTTGGTGGTGCGGAAGGACTGTCTCCTGCACCCCTTTGCCTCCCTGTCTTCTCAGTTGATCAAACAACCTTGTTGGGGAGGAATGATATTGACTCCATTTCCTGCTGGTCTTCTGTAGACTTGTGATCTACTGATCAGAGTTGAGATCATTCATAGGAGCAGCTAGCATCCTGGGTTTTCTTGTTTCTGAGCTGTCATGGACCAGGCCTGGGTATACTGTTCATCCCTGGAAGTTACATCAAGGTCTTTATCTCTTTCTTTATTCTGTCAGGAGCCATTCAAGTCTGGCCATTCAGGCAAGTCTGACAGTGTCAGTTATTCTAGGAAATTGGCCTAGGTATGTACTGAAACCCCTTGGCTTGCTCTCTTTGCCCTGCACATCACTTTAGTTTGGTATTAGTTCATTCTATTGGCTTCCATGGGTTTGATGCTTGCTTTCTGATAGTAAGAAATCCCTATAGAGATGACAGAACCTTCTGGCTGAATCAGTTTGATATTTCAGTTTTCTCTTTGTTCATCCCGTGCTTCCTACAGGAAATTAGATTGATTCAGGTATTTACTAGAAACCCCCACTGTGGTCTTATAGTCAGCTGGAAACATAGAAACTATAAAGGAATGTAGTTATGCTTTGGTGAGGCAGGATGAAGGTGATGAGAACAAAATTTCTGTTTGTGCAATCCTGAGAGATACAGCACCCACTGCAGACTCTCAGGCATCTAATACCTGCATTTTCTTATGGGTAGCTTATCTTTGACACCATTTCTTTTATTTTGTACAGCTCCAACTCAACAGATATTGCTAAGTGCAAAGAATATGGCAACTCTAGAGTGTCAAAGAAAAACATGACATTATCTTGGTTCTCATTGATCTTCTGGGGTTAAGTGTAACCTTTAGGCACTTTCAATAGATTGTTTCATTGAGAAAGTCAAGTTTGCATGGAATGCAGAGGGGATTTGGGAAGGAACAGTTTTTGGAGAAACACTGGCTTTGCCCATGGAAGTAAAGCAAAGGGGAATATTAGCAGAACAAACAAACAAACAGAGTACATTATAGAGAATGAACTTGAGTGATGTCAATTCCAAGAGAGTGTTATTAGTAGAGGATAAAGTGGGCAGCAGAAGGGTGCTCAGTGTGTGTTATGAATGGACCAGCACTGAGTGTCGCTTCTTCAGAAACCAAGAAGGATGCTGTGAGCTTCAATATGTTCTTGTGCCCGGGAACTTAGAGTCAGGAGCCTGGTGGTACCACTGAATTACTCTCGATGTCTCTGGTCGGTGTCACAGAAAACTTCAGAAAATCATAGCCCTAATAATACAGGTATCCCAAGGAAACATACGTCTGGGAACTAATTGTACACATTTTTCTAGGCAAGGCTGCCTTCAGCTTTGGCAAAGGATATCTGCTCTAGTTCTGGGAACAACTGAGGGGCCTGTGAAGCTCCAGTTCACAAATCTACACTGCCTAATTGGTCATGGGTCTACTTCACTTGATTTGGCCAGCATTAAGATGAATCCACTGCCCACTGTGAGTCCCAAAGGAGCCTGCACCATCCTCATCATCTTCTCTCTCTGTCTCTCTCTGTCTCTGTCTCTCTCTGTCTCTCTCTGTCTCTGTCTCTGCCTCTGTCTCTCTCTCTCCTCGTGTGTGTGTGTGCGCGCGCATGCGCGTGCACGATCTGTGCTTGCTAGAACAGTCTCTCATTGGTCTCTCACGAAAGATTAAGGTACAGTGGGAAACAACATCCACAAAAGATGAATATCTAAACTTTGTAACATCACACCTAGCAAGCAGAGGGCAGACTTTTGAAGAGCATTTCAGAGCTCCACAAGACCCATCTGTCATTCTGTGCTCTCAACAGGGCAAACCCTCAGTCAATTTAGCATTACGATCCCCATGCAGGAAAGTATAACAGCCTCTTCTAATGAAATAATCCTTTCTTCCTGCTATAATCAGCTGATTGGACTCTCTTCTAGGATTAAATAATAATGGTCATATAATCTAATATGGCAAAAAGGAAATCAGTAATGTATCTAGATAATGAAGAGTTATTACTCAAACCACTGCATAATTTTCTTTCTGCTCTGCCTTACACAGATCTGGAATTTTAATATGTATATTCAGTGAAACATACTAGATGAAATTTTGAAGTTAGCCAAAAAAAAAAAACCTGATAAATAAAGTGTATGCCTTGCTGAACTATCTTAAGTTCCTGTGTGTCAAGGGAAACAACAACCTCATAGAACTTAAGACACTTTCTTAGGAGACGGATGGTCAGAAATATCAGCTCATGGAGAATTTTCTCTCTGCCCTATTCCTGGAATACTAGATTATATTCTAATTTGGATATTAACCACATGGGTTACAACATATAGCTGTTCTGTTATTAGTTGATGTTGTTTCTTTTTTTTTTTTTTTTTTTTTTTGGTTTTTCGAGACAGGGTTTCTCTGCAGGATGTTGTTTCTTAATTGCCTTTTAACTCTTCTTTTTTTGGTTGTGAGACAGCTTGCATGGCATAAGAGAAGTATATGAACTTAGGGAGAGAACAATTCACTGTTCATCTCATACCTATGACAACAAAGAAGCTATGAAAAATGGGTGCAATGAGCCCACTCTTCTCAATGATGGTTGCTTTTATCTGCCAAAAAGGAGTTGTAGTATCTATTTTACAGGATGTTATTGCTATTGTGAAAAAAGAAATACAGTGAGTAATTTTATAATATTTCACTAATAACACATAGTGTGGTTTGAATGTGAAATCTCCACCATAGATCTTGAATAATTTGGTCCCCAGCAGGCGTCACTCTTTGGAAAGGCTGTGGAGCATCTCGAGAAGTGAGTCTCTGAGTCAGGCTTTGAGGCTTCAGAGCCTTGACCTACTTCCAATTCACCTTCTGAATCATGAATGTGGATGCATTGTGACTACCCAGACTCCTGTCTCTGCACCGGGCCTTGTTGGCACATTGCACTGTCTTCCTCGCCATGATGGAATTATTCCTCTGGAATGACAAGACAAAATATTCCATTTTTGCTTTGGGTTGTTTTTTTCAGGGTATTTTATCACAGCAAAGCAAGTAATTAAGTGCTGTAGTAATTCCTACCACCAGTAGCCTTTAAGTTACCCACCGGCTTGGGCATGGCCTCTTATACTGTAAATGATGATGTAAAGTGCATAGTCCTCCATCCTCTCTTCCAGTGGTGTGATTCTGTTCCTGTTTCCCATTTGTGCAGAGGACAGTGATCTGTGAATCTACCCCTAAGTAAATAACCTTTTATTATACTCAATTATAAGCTAGCGTGGGATTCCTTTTTAGCCTTCGTCTTCATATGGCGCCCACATGTGGCTGAGCTCCACTCCTACTGGGTGGACCTGCTTGGAGGCCTTAACTGGTCCACAGTCCAAAAAGTCTTTCATACCTGCCTGCTTGGCTTGCTTTTACCTACTAAGTGGTTTTTTTTTTGTTGTTGTTGTTGTTGTTGTTTTTTTTTTTAAAACCCCCACCAGGGCAGAGCTAACTGTGTGTGGCGACTTGGAAATTTCCCAAGCTCATGCACAATTTTCCACCCTCCACACTGCCATGCTCCCTGCTTCATGGTGACTTGTGGAGCTTTCAGTGTGTGCTCCATGCCCATGAGTTCTGGGCTTCTTGTTTTGTGTATGGGATTGCTTTTAATTTGTCAAACAAAGCACATTCCTCAGTATTTAACCAGTACCAAGGCAGGAAACCAAAGTGGTGCTGGACTGTGCCTGGTGCCACAAGTTGTGCCACTGCTAGTCACAACTCTGCAACCACAACACTTGGTGGACAATAAACATTATTATATCTAAAACAATTTACCAGACCTCATAACAGGTAATTAATAAATCAATAAACTTGAAAGTTACATAATTGCAGGCAACATTACCATGGAAAAATTTAGTTACTTTTTTGCTAATACTATGGGTTGTCTTCTGCAAGGCTTGTATGGTTATTGTGATACATCCATTTATTAGATATTGGGACTCAATTTTTTTCCATCATGTTATATCCTTAAGAAATTGATTTGATACCAAAACCAAGAACGAGACACTTTTAGAAATGATACATTCTTTATAGACTAATAATGAACAGCTAGCTGACAGGATTAATACCATTGAAAGTCAAAAGTTACTTGAAAAAATTAATACTATTGAAAAAGATAACATTAATTTGAGAGACAAAATTGAATCTATGTCAAAGGATACTGAAAAATGTTCTGAAAGAATCCATACTGTTGAATTTGACAATCAAAATTTGCTAAAAAGTTATCATAGGTTAGCAGATAAAGTATCTCTCTGGGAAGGCAATCTGCACGCTACCCAAATACTGTCCAAGGATGAGGTGTTATCTTTAAAGAAAAAATTTCAGACCTTAGAATTATATGTGTAGAATGAGGACCAGAGGCTAGGTGCCTCAATGAAATCACTAGAAATATATAAAGGCCAGGAGATTCAGGCTTTACAAAAGACTTGAAAAAGGCTTTAAAAAGATTTGAAATGATTGAGGAAATTACTGGAGCTGATGAGCAGGGAAAGAAGGTACAAGGATAGGATTTAACATCACCAGTAGCTGTCAGAGATGACTTACCCAGGGTTTTAGCTTCCTACCCTGCAATCTACTCTGATTAAAGCATAAAGTTCTAAAGGCCCAAAAGGATCCAAAAAAAAAAAAAAAAGGTAGATAGATACCTATAGGACTGAATGATCTTAAAAAAATTAAGCAAGCTGTTGTAACTTATGGCTTGCATTCTGCATTTGTTAGGGAGATGGTAAAGACATGGGCTTCTAGCATTAAAGCTACACCACACAACTGGCTTCATTTAGTTCCAGCAGTCCTGGATGACAGGCCTCAACTGATGCTTCAATGTTATTTCAGGGAAGAGGCTAAAATTATAGAACAACAAAGAGAAGCAAAAGAACTTGAGGCTTTCCAAGATCAATTCTTGCTAAGGGAACTTATGCTTACCCACAGGCTCAAGCTCTTTACGATGAAAAAATTTTGTCCCTATGCTACAAAGGAGCCTTAAATGCTTGGGCCAGGATTCAAGAACCAAGGAAATTAATTGAATCATATACCAGGGTTAAACAGGGCCAGAGAGAACCCTTTAGTGACTTTTTACAAAGATTAACTAATGCTGTACAAACAGGAGTAATAGACCCAGATGCTAGATGAGTACTTATTGAATCTCTGGCTTTTGAAAATTGCAATTTAGAATGCAAAAAGGAGACCTTGCAAGCAGGAGACTAAGTGAGAAAGAGAAGAAACATACCCAAGCAACCCTAGCTATTACAGCCATATTTTCCTGGGCACCCCATACAGAGGACAAACATCTTTCATTGTCTCCAGTTTGATTATATCTACCTATACTTCACACCAGACCACTCCCTACCTCTACCCAGAGCACATGGGTAAACCCAAACAACTCCTACAATCCTGAAGAAAATAATGAAGTGTTATATTATAAATAAGAAAAGCTATAGTTTCCTATGAACCAGTGTTATTTATTGCACCCTTTCAAATTCCCTCTGCATTATGTATAGTCAGACTGCACAGGTGGGAAGACCACTTTTTAAAATCTTGTATGTATGTTTCTCAATCAGTAGTATTTTTGTAGTCAGGCATTATGAAGGCCTGTCACCTGGCAGAATGCACTCAAGGAGTACCCTGGACATCCCAGGGACCTATAACTGCTATGTCATTATGTAGTCTATATGCAGATATAAAAGGTCCCTTTAAGAGACAAGCTCTGTAGAGGCAGGCGGATCTCTGAGTTCGAGGCCAGCCTGGTCTACAAGAGCTAGCTCCAGGACAGGCTCTAGAAACTACAGGGAAACCCTGTCTCGAAAAAAAAAAAAAAAAAAAAAAAAAAAAAAAAAAAAAAAAAAAGAGACAAGCTCTGCCCATTCCTGTTCTCTTTTTGCTGAAGAAGCAAGCAGCTCTCTCTCTCTCTCTCTCTCTCTCTCTCTCTCTCTCCTTCCCTCCCTCCCTCCCTCCTTCCCTCTCCCCCCTCCCTCTCCATAAAACTCCACACTTAAGCATGGCTTACACTTAAGCATGGCATACAGAAGCCGAGTCTTGGTTCCACTCCACCTTCTTGGGTGTCAGTGCTTATATGGAGATGCTGGGCAAAAAAAAAAAAAAAACCAAAAACATGCCTTCCTAACCAAATGAACAAACATGACTGACAACATGAAGGAAAGGAATGGGTTTCCAACACTTACCCTCCGAAGGGACCTAGGGGTCTTTTCACTGAAAACACACCGTTTGGGGGCGCTGTGCAGCACTCGAGTGAGGAGAGGAAGACGAGTAGAACCTGTGCCGGGCAAAACACAAAAATTACAGCCACGATGAAAAAAAGACTCTGACCAAGAAAGCTCAAAACCTGTAAGAAGTCCCTGTTCTGGGGGCCAGAGAGTGCTGGATCATAATGTTTTCCTCCTGGGCGCGATGTCAATGACAGACACACGGAGTCAGGGAGAGGACACACAGGTATAGACGTTCTGGAGAAATTGTGTACAAATGTTTTATCTGAAGTTGGGCTTTCAGAAAAGGAACCAAGCTGAGGCAAACAAGTATGGAAGATTGTATTCATTGGATACTCTGAAACAACACTTCTTTGTTATTTAAATGAGGCTGTTGTTGGCCCTCATTTCCTTAAACAGCCACCCAATGAAAATCTTGTTATCAGAGGTTAGAGATAAGAATGGACTCTCAGCCAGGTGGTGGTGGCACACGCCTTTAATCCCAGCACTGGGAGGCAGAGGCAGACAGATCTTTGTGAGTTTAAGGCCAGCCTGGTCTACAGCAGCTAGTTCCAGGACAGTTAGGGCTGTTACACAGAGAAACCCTGTCACACACACACACACACACACACACACACGCACGCACGCACGCACGCACGCACGCACGCACGCACGCACGCACGCACAAAAGAATGGACAACTCCTTCAAAAAACAACCTTTCAAATAAATTTTAGGAAAAAAAAAACAAAAACAAAAACAAAAACCCCTTGTTTCATGACGGTATTTCTTCCAGTGACCCTGAGTAAAAATAGACACTTCGTGTTAAATTTTAATTCACCGCAAGCGGTTTACTATGTCTAGCGTGAATACCGGCCAAGGAGTGGAGGGCGCGGGAGCTGGCGGTGAGCTGCCTCTCTGGAGAAGCCACGAGAATTAATCTTATTCAGCCCCTGTGGTGAGATTAAAGCAGAGTTGAGCGCCGCAATAATGAAATGCAGAGGAGAAGACGGAGCTGTAGGCGCGACGGCAGAGCTAGAGGCAGGAAGCCTCCGTCAGGGAACCACGTAGAGCGATAAGGGAAACGGGTTAATAAAAAGCAGACCCAAGGGTCACGGGGTGGACAAAGCCCTCAATCCAGACCATTTTCCAAAGGGCTGCAGCAGTTTTGCGATGCCCAAGGCTTCTCTGGTGACTGTGAACTGGATGGGATGCCAAACAAACACAGCCTCAACCTTTCTGCTGTCTAAGGAGCACTCTGATGCCCAATAAACTGGAGAGAGCCTTCATGAACATGCCTTGCATGCCTAACAGGCAGGCAAAGTCTATCGCCTAAGCACTTCACATTACATTCTCACGAGAATCTGAAGCTTGGGGACTGGGCCTGTGGGTACAGCATATGGGTCAATAGTCATTGTTTGGATGACAAGGGTGATCTCTTGATGAATGTTTCAGGTTTTTCCGGTGTCAAAGGTCATCACAGCCTTTCTCAGACACAGGGTAGTGCTTATAGCGCATATTATATATGTACTAATTTCTCGGCTACGCTACCCTCAACAGAAATATAGTCACAAGTGACTCGTCTATAAATTTACCCGATGACCAACTTGCAGAATCATCTCCAGAATTTGTCGCTGTAATAAATTCAGGAAAAAAAAATCCTTAATGAATTTTAGTCCTACAGAAATGGATGGTTCCATGGCATAGGTAGGTCAGGGGTTAGAAGTACTCTCTGAAAAGAGCCAGAGAGCCTAGAATTTTGACTGTGCATGAGGGAGTCAGAGACACGGAAACAAATAAGTGCGGCTGTGTTCGGAAAGTACTTTAAAAAATAGGCAGTGGATTGGGTTTCTGCAATCCCTGAGACAGAAGTACTGTGCAGAGAGATATACACATAGCACTTCTCACCTTAAAACTATGCATGGTTCGGACCCAGAGCAATGGCTAGTCGTAGGGCACTGGTAGCTTTGCTAGAACACCCCTGTTCCATACCCAGCACCCACATGCTTAGCAATCCATCACTAATTCCAATTTCTGGGGAGTCAGTGCTCCTTTGTGGCCTCTGTGGGCTCTGTATATACATGATACACAGACATACATGCAGGCAAAACATGCAGAAAAATAAAATAACAATGAACACATTTTTAAGAAAACCATATATATGTGTGTGTGTGTACACATATACATATATAAACATAGCTTTATATGGTTTTCTTAAAGGTATGTATATGGCTATATATATGTGTGTGTATGTGTGTACATATACACACATACGAACAATCACTGTTTTGTTCCCACTATGTGTGTGTTTAACTGAGTGTGTGGGGTGTGTGTGTGTGCAGATGATGTGTGTATATCTATATAGATGATGTGTGGTTCAGTCTATAACATAAGTGTGTTTGAGTATATCGTGTGTGTATATGAGAGATGTGTGTATTTGTGTGAATATATGATATATGTGTATGTATGTGAGCTTCTGTGTGTGAATATGGGCATGTGTGTGCCATAACATGCAACTAGAGATGTCTGTCCTTAACTTCCTCTTGATTGAGACAGGGTCTCTTGTCTGGATGGATGGCTTTTGGGCTTTCTGGTTTTCTTCTGCTCTGGCTCCCATCTTGCCTCAGCAGTACTGGGATTAAGGACCTATACTGCGAAGTCAGGCACAGTGTGGGGTTGGTGCATCTTTGCCATTTGAGCTGTGTGTATTTGTAGGAGGCTTACACAAAGATGGAGTGAAGAGTTAAGATGTATTTCCTGCTCTTGTTGCTAATATATGGCAAAACTGCCAGCAGCAAAGGGAAGACTTTTCATCATTTATGGTATGCTTTTAAACTCCATTCAGCTGGGTGATTAAGGGCCAGCGTCACGCTCATTTCAGGCTCTGACGTTCAGCATTGCTGTTTTTCTTTATCTTGGCATTTTCCCAAAAAGATTCTGATGATGCTTGAAGAATAACAAAGTTCCTTCCGTTTGCCTTAGGAAGAACATGAATGCACTTAGTAGTTTCCAAAGATTGTTTTACATTAACTGACTTCTATTATTACCCATGAAAATATCTCGGCACTGCTGTTAAATACTGACTATTTTTTGGAATTTAAATTTGGGAATATAAACACTGCTTTTAAGGATTTTACATATTTCTTTAAGAAGGCAACAGGAATTCCTAATGTCAAGCTTCCTAGATGGTTCAATCTGGTTCTTTGGCTTGTTTTGTGATAATAATAGGTAATGGATATAACAGAGAAGATACTTGACGGTAAGAGGAACATGAGTGGGAACAGCGTCTCCATGACTTCCTTCAGGTTTTCCCATGACTTCCTTCAGGTTTTCTTAAATGATGTGAGATCACTGGTGGCTGTCATATGCTTATGAGACAGAAGAATGTCTTAGAGAGCTCAGGTGTGGGATGGGGCTCCTCTTGTCCTTCTACCAGCTGATCTCATTTTGAGCTTGGAAACCATCTTTTCATTGAGGACAATTTTTTTTTTTTTAATCGTTAAGTGTCAGGGAAGAAAAGGGCATTGAAATGCAGGAAGAGAGATAGGAGGGATGAGTCCAGTCACCATGAAAGAACCCGTCAAGAGTGCATTGCCTCTTGAAAGATGGGAGCATCCACTGTCTGACTTCCTGGAATGCTTTAGTTTTACCTCAGGAAGCATGTGAGACTGGCAGGGATCTGCCACTGAGCTATTCAAGGACATGTGTAACACACTGAAGAGATAGATTAGGCCATATTTCAAAAACTTGATTTCTTTTTTTTAAGAGCAAAGACAAGTTTTTCAATCCATAATATTCTAAATGGTTCATCTTAGGACTGGACAGCAAGCCCGGGGACATCTGGGTGACAAGAATCTGATTGAAGCAAGAGGGCTGCTTCTGGTTGAAGCATTAAGGGAGCAAAAACAGAAAAGCTCCGCACGGGATGGAAAAGGTCACTTTATCACAAACACCTGGACATCCCAAGTCCCCAAAGGAAGCAGCTGTCGAGAACATGACCTGAGGGCTTATGCTCTCTCTCCCTCTGTGTGTGTGTGTATGTTTTCAAAAACTGAGGATATAGAAGAGATCTGATTGTTTTCACCTGCACACTTCCTGCTTCGCACACAAAAACAAGACTTTCTTTGTAAATTGATCTTGGGGTGTCTCATTTGAGGTGTTAAAGAAGCCAATGATACTGTTTTCCTCTTAAATATTGTGTCTGACTGTTTTGTTTCTCTTCTTCTTTTTTCCCCAGATATAATAGGATCCCCTAACCTTATCAGCCTTTTAAATGTGAGAATCTCTCGTGGCTGAGAATGAATTCTTGGAAAAAGCATTTGGGGGAATCCAGAAATGTCACAGTATTCTTCTCTGCCAACTGCAATTATTTTCCCTGTTGATTTGTCATCTTGGTGATCTATTTATCTAATGCCAAGCTATCTTGTCAGGACACCCTGTACTGAGTTCAGTGACCGTGGGTTCCCCACACTCTGGGCTGGCTTGCTTCCTCTCTCCCTGGTTGAAGCCAGGCTTCATGCTGATCATCCTGCTGTCTCTTCTAGGAAAATCTCCCCAAGTTTCTGAGCATGCTGGTTTCAGGAGGCCCACTCTGCAATGTTCTTAAGGAGAGTGTCATCTTATTGATCATGGGCAGAAAGGAAGAAAGAGTCTGCTGGTGAATGCCTGCAAGAATAGAGAAAGAGTGTACTTTCTTGTGGAAATGAAACAGAATTTATGAGGAGCAGACAGTGTTTGCTCTTGCTTGGCACTGTGCATAAGAAAGAGGCCCGTATCTGAACAAGAACGAGTTTTAGTGAATTTGGGTGGTGTGTGTGTGTGTGTGTGTGTGTGTGTGTATGTGAGTGTGTGTATGTGAGTGTGTGCGTGTTTGTGTGTGCCAGGGAGAAAGAATTTAGGCGCATGGATGAGATGAAAGAATTCACACAGGCAAATTTATCAGTACTATGAGACACTGGAGATCAACAGCAGGCACAGTTCCTTTTCCTCAGAATAGAGGAGTATGTCCAGGCTGCAGACAGGTCTTCAACCCTCCATGGCCAAGTGAGGAAAGGGGCTTCCTGATGCTTCAGGAACAGGGCAGGCCTCTAGCACAGGTTTCCTGTAACCCTGTTACTTGGCAGGAGCTGGGAGGGTGTGCTAAGAATTCTTGATCAAATAAACCTGGGTGTCCCCTTGCTCTGTAACTCAGGGACTCAGGCAAGGATCACACTTGGGTACTAACTTGACATCTTACCTGTAATTTACTACATCAGATTCAAGCATCTGTGTCCTCAATGGATCAAGGTGCACTGGTCTTAACCTTAAGTTTTAACCTTAATGTTCTGTATTATCTATGACTTTAACTTAGTCCTTGTTCTTGGTATTTTCCCCCATGGGAACCTGAATTGTTAGAGACAGTCTTTACTGCTCTGACCAGACTGGTCACAGTTAATTTCAAGAACAGAACTACAAACATTTAGCTACCCATATTTGGTCACACTGAAATATGGTATTGACAACATAGAAATCTGCTAGGGCTACCTCTGGATAGATGTAGTGCAATCTGGAAAGCTCCTTCCAGGATTCACCCCCGGATATGGGAAGTCCCACACTACTCCTCACCTTCCAGCTCGAAGCCGGTAGCAATTCTGGCGTAGCTGCAGCGAGTCGCTAGGAGACAGAGGTTATGGGCATATTTTCATACATTTTTATAACCTGCAGGAAAGAAATCATTTTTCTCTCCAAGAGCAGACGGTTGTTTCTAGGCTTGATAACCTGGTAATGAGGGTGAAGTGCATCTGGCTATGTGTGCACGTGCAAGTATTTGTGCCTCAGGACCCATGGCAGCCAGCAGGGCTAGTGGCTGAGTCTGGATGGCGGGACTGATGCACAGGATACTTTGCTAGAAGCATTTAATGATTGTCAGCGAAACAAAGATTGTGAAGGGAATCAGTGACCATTCTTGCATCATCTGTAGTTCCTGACATTAGTGTAACTTTAACCAGCCAGCCAATCCCCCTCTAGACGAGTTTTATAATTTTACCATGACAAGAGGAAGGGAAAAGCAAGCTAGTTCTAAAGAAAGCTCTGTAGAGGGCTTTTGAATGCTGCAGGCAACCTCTAGATGAAGATGAGGGGAGGAAAATAGACAATGCCTTGGTTGTTCCAGCAGACATTGCATCCAAAAGAACTCAAAAAATCATACAGAACCAGCTTGTACCACATAATCAAATAATGTCTCAAATTCCTTACACAGGAGGACGGTAAGACAAAGGAGAGTCTTCAGCTGAGGCACCAGTTTAAGAGAAGAAATCATGAAGCTGACGATGGTGATCCAGGAGTCTTGAAAGGGTCTTTGGCAGTAATAACAAGAGCTGATCAAGGACGCCTGTGCCACTTAGTGTCCTGACTGTTGTACCTTAAGTTTAGCCAGACTTACCGATAAAACCGCCTTCAACACTGAGTTACGAGCATGCTTTACCGAATGCTTGAGTGGGGAGCAAATCTAACTCAAGTCAGATGGGAGCATCCATTTCTTTAGTAATCTTATGCTTTGATGGCATGATGTCATCCCTTCCTTGAGGAGTACAGTTAATAGATATGATGTTTGTTATATCATATAAGCTTAACTGCCTGCACTGCATCTTTGCCCTGCTTCTTGTTAGGTCTGTCTTCAGTCTTCGCTGGCTGTCACTCTGTTCTCCGAACAGCGTGTGGCTTCCCACCATTTTGTCTCTGCTCCTGTCATTTCTTTGTGTGAATCTCCACATTCTGCTCACTATCCAGTGCTCAGGGTCTCACTCCTCAGCCTGCTGATGGCATCATGCTCATCCTGGTGATCCGTTATCTGGGTCTTTAACACCCGATTGCCATGGATCATTTATTAACCTTCCTGCCTTTTCTTTTCAATTTGTATCTGGGAATGGCTTCACAGTAGCCCTAGTGGGAAAGATCTCATAGACCCCTTTATTTCTCCAATCGAGTTACAACTTTTGAGTAACTACTTTTTGAAGTTTGTGCATTTGAGAGGAATCCCCAAGTCCAACTGCATTTCAGGTGAGGGGAATTAGAGTGGTCTTCTTGAAGGAAGGAAGAACAAGGAGTCTGTGGGCAGTTACTGGAATCCCCTATGTGTGTTCTGATAGGGATTGCTGAAGCTCCTGAAACTCTATCTTTATGCTCTGTGAATGAGCTGCAGCAGCTAGCTGCGGTCACTGCAAGGCAGTTCTTATTAACAGGGCTTTTTACTTCATTTCTTGGTTCTCACTTTTAAAGATTCCCCTGTAAGAATGAAACTAGGCTTTTCCAATTTATTTACATATGTAAGCATTTATCATTTGTACTGTAACCCAATATTTTATTTCAGCATTGATCATTACAGCACTGTTTTTTATTTCTGCTTATTTTCATTTTTTTTTAAATTTCTGGTACTTCATTGTGCTCTAGGATCATATTGTATTATTATGAACCCTACCTAACCTGCACAGGGTCTGTCTGCATCCTTGTTGTTGGAGAACATCAGTCCTGGGTACTCTTGTGTCTGTTAGGACAGCCTGACCCCTGCTATGTGACAGTCTCAGTGTAAAGTAAGAAGTGTATGTGTGTGTACACTATGCTGACAAGAATACATGACATTTATCTATCTATCTATCTATCTATCTATCTATCTATCTATCTATCTATCTATCATCTATCTATCTATCTATCTATCTATCATCTCCTATCTATCTATCTATCTATCTATCTATCTATCTATCTATCTATCTATCTATCTATCATAATTGAATGGCCATCTCTTTTTCTATCTATCATCTACCTATAAATTTATTCATTTTATCTATTATCTGCCTGTTTA
This sequence comes from Arvicola amphibius, assembly GCF_903992535.2. NCBI lineage: Eukaryota > Metazoa > Chordata > Mammalia > Rodentia > Cricetidae > Arvicola > Arvicola amphibius. The sequence goes on along the minus strand of NC_052050.1, from coordinate 142,425,299 downwards.
TCTATCATCTAACTATACCTATCACCTATCTTTATTTACCTAAAATCTATCAATCTTCTATCAATATATCTACTACCTGTATATCTCTGTCATCTGTTTACATATCATCTATCTTTATCAACTATATCATCTTTTGTCTGTTGGTTTATCTGCTAATTATCTATTTATTCTGCAACCTGCAAGCATGGGTTCACACATCGATTGCTCTCTGCCACCTTTCATTTGATTATTTGTACCTCTTCTGTCTGGTAATGTGAAACCTGGATTCCATTATTTCTAGTTCATTTACTTATTTTACTACTGTGTCTCAATACAGTCTTGCCTTTCTTACTAATGAAGAAACGTTCTAATAAATGCATTGCTAAGCAACTTTTCATTGTGTAAATATCCTAGCGTGAACTTACACAGACTAAAGTAGATGATGCCACATCACAGTTCTTGAGACCAATACATTGTGGTCCATCCATGACCAAATGCTGTTAGCAGCACATATATTTTCAGAATTGTTAATCTATGCCCTGAGGAATGTACTTTACACTACACTGATAACTATAGCTCGTTATTTTTCTCTTTACTGTTATACTTTCTGATTTTGGGCATCTCTTTTGCCCTTACCTGTTCAGTGAGGCTTTCCTAGAGACTTGTCCTATAGTTAAACTCACTGCTTAGTCTGCATTCCACCTGGAATATCCAATTTTTATGCTCATAGTTGTTTTTATTGTCATGTGGTGAAGTTTTCTCTTTGTCATGTATAGTATCATAGACTTCGACACAATATTGCACAGCATATGTTTTATCAACTAAAACTTCCCTGTATACATCATAATGGTCAACTTCTTCTCTTCCTCAAATCCTTCAAACAGCTGGAGATATAGATCAGTTGTAGTGTGGTTACCTAGCATCCACAAGGCACTACATTCACACTTATACACACACATGTGTGCGCTCACACACACACACACACACACCACGAATGCACATACACATCTTTAAACACACACACACATACATATGTCCATACACACACATGAATGAGCATACATATATCCAAACACACATACATACATATGTGCATACACACACATGAATGAGCATACATATATCCAAACACACATACATACATATGTGCATACACACAGACACACATACACAGACACGCACACACATGCACACATATATATGCCCCCACACATGAATGCCCAGACACACATACAAACACATATACATGTGTAATTACATACATACACACATGTATATATGCATATAAACACACACCTTTAAGAAATTTTGTTTCTCAGTTTTACAGTTTGTCTTCCCATGAACGTTATATAAATTACATATGCACATATAGCCGTTTGAGTTTTGTTTTGTTCACTTATTATGAAATGAAGTCTCAACAGTAGCTCATAGTACTCTATTGTTTGTCTGTCTCAGTTTACTTATCCATGTAACTAAAACCCTTCCCTTTTTGAGATATGGTCTTACCATGTACCCTTGGCAAGTCTAGAATGTGCTATGTAGACCAGGCTAGCCACCACCTCAGACAGATCTGCCTGCTCCTGCCTCCATGTGCCAAGACTTCAGCATTCTCTTTCACACCAAGAAGAATTGAAGGACTTCTTGGTTGTTTCTGGTTTTGTGCAACTGTAAATACAACTGTCATAATAAAGTTGAATAGAATCCCCCACAAAGAGTCCACCAGTGAGACAGACACTCAGAAAGATTGCTAAGTCTTACATATATATGGATATAGTAACCTTACAAGTATTGATGAGCCAGTTTTCAAGTTGGCTGCATTACTTAGCTTTTCAAACAGTAAATAAAGAATAGTTAACTAATATTTTATTATTATTTCTTCTTACAATGACAATATCAATGAGAAAATTTTGTCAGCAGTAATTCAGCCAGACAGGGTCTCTTTCCTGCAGGTGTCTCTACTCAGGACTCAGGTATCCTTCATTTTACGGCATAAAAGAATTTCAAAAGAAGACAGTTTAAAGTTGAGTTGGAATTTGTTAAAAGACCTTGTAAAAGACTAGAGCCATAGCTCAGTGGGTAACAGCTCTTGCTATGAAACCATAAGGTCTAGGGTTTGGATCCCACCATTCATGGAAGAAACTGTGGGGACCTGACTTTGCAAACTCCGTTTTAAAGAAGGGGCTTTATCTTAAGCCATATAATGAGCACAGGCCTGATCTCAGCCCCAGAAATGTACTGCCATAGCAGAGTTAGAACGGATACCCTCAAAATAGCCAATTAAGGAGCTAGGGGACACGTCCATAAAATTTAACGAGGTGCAGAACTTCCTGGGAGGCATCCTGTCCTTGAAGATACCTTGCCAGTTATTAATGGCTCTTTGTTAGTGTTTCCTGCCCAAAAACTGACCAGCGGTTTCAAAAACTACCTGACTCTATGCACTCTTTACCCAATCCCTAGACAACAGGACGTGAACTCTTCTGATTATGGCTTTCCCTTGAAAAGCTCTCCCTTTCCCGGTGGGCATTGTACATCGGTCACCCACTGTGATAGTGTGCCAGAAGTGCAGTCCAAACTTGAGTTTGTATATTAAAGACCCTCATGTAATTTGCATGGGAAATCGGGGCTCTGTGAATTTATTTGGGGACAAGTAATTTGGGCATAACAAACAGGTGTCTGGTGCACATCTGTTACCCCGACTCTAAGGTGTACAGTCAAAGGGGGATTACTGGGGGCTTGCTTGCTTCCAGACTTGATGAGAAAACTTCAGTTGTAGGTTTAGGGAGAGACCCTGCCTCAAAAAAATATTGAACGAAAGAGAGGGACTTGTGTACAGGACACACACCTTCACACATAGTTTTGAATACATGTATACACAGACATATACACTCACACATAAATAAATGGTAAGCAAACGAGTCTTATAAGGCAAAGATATTTTAAACATAGGTTTAAGGCACCATGGTTAACAGAGCAACAGTTGGGGAATCAGGCCTTCCAGAGAATCCCTCTGAAAGGTGAGGGACATAGAACTCCATTGTCTTTACAGTGGCCACATGGGCAGCTTTGCTGACTTCTGAAGTTTTATCGTCAGACAGGTGGTAAGGAATTTAATAAAACCCCATCCTCATTCCTGAGTTGTGCCTGACAGACAGGATTACATTCAATCAGGTAAAACTCTAGGTCATGGGGATACAGGGAGAGGAGATGTGTTTTCTGTAAACAAATGCAAATCCTCTTATTTGTGAGAATACGGGGGGGGGGCAAAAGGTGAGGCCATTCTTGTGGTAGTATACCCTCAGAGTTTAAGGTTCACATTGTTATTTCAACATTTTTATTTTAAAACAATGCATAAAATAACTATTATCTTCTTGGTGACTTTTGTAATAAATGTTAACTGTACTGGACTCTTTTTTTTCAGCCAATGAGAAGCATCACTTACACTTTGGGGTGAGGGCTTCCTTTCCCTCTTCATGTACCCCCAATTTCCCTTTTGATCCTAACCATGTTTATTCACTTTATTTATTCATCATGACTACCTTTTAAGTCCTTATGATGTAAGGGGCATTTGAGTGTTTTTAAAAGTACACATTCTCTTTGTTGGTGGAAAAATACAGTACATGATACAAGGAACTAAGGATGATGTAGATGATGGAGATGTTCAAAGAGGGTGGGTGGGATAGAGGTGAAGGGCTGTGAAGGAGCAGAGTATGGCAATCACTGTCTAAAATCTAATAGATCCTATTAAGGACAAAATGGAAATCCATGGGGTCAGTGAACATGTCGCGGGTCCGCTGCAATGATGCTTTGGAAAAGCGTTAGTTAGAGAACACACAGAAGGCTGCCATCTTACTGCACGTTATCCCTGGAGTCTCCTGCCGCCCAGTGAGAGATGAGCAAGGCTCGCTTGAGCATCCTCCAGGTCTGTTCTTGACCATCCTCAACCTAATGCAGCTAACGAAGAGTGGAGGGACAGAGAGGAGAAAAAGACGACACAAAATGGGGGGAGGGTTTGCAGTGACTGTGGAAACTAGACTGAAATATGACTTAAACATGTTTATAGCATCAAAAACTTTAGTTGGTTTTCATGTATTCATCTTTAGATATGGAGGATAATTTTTTATCCAATAATAATGCAGTATTTGGAGACCATATAGCATCGTGCAGGGGAAAGATTGTAATGCACAACTAGGGGCTTCAGGAATTGGTTTTTATAAATTGGACTCATGGTTCAATCCTTTTCCATTGGATTGGAATCCATTGTTTCAGAGCCCTTTCCCTGGTAGCATTTGCATTTCCTTTCGTGGAGATGCATTTTTTTTTCCTGCCATAGGAAAAAGACAGGTGCCTAAAAATATCCCACAGGGAACCCTGGTTAATGGAATGCATTCATAATGCCTAACTAAGGCCTTGGGTTCGAGGACTTCAAGCTCAGGTGTGACACTTGCTCCCAGGAGAGTGTTCCTTATGAAGACTGCTCAGCAGCACCAAAGTTCCACTGGCTTTGAACCTGGGGTTGCCGGCAGTGTGGCTACAGTTCTATGGGCAGTGCCGGGATGGCTGCCGGCCTCCCTGTCCTGCCCAGCTATGGTATCAACACTTGCTTGCGTTTGTTTAATCATGTAACTGTTTATTGCTGGCTTCTGGACACAGTTCAGATTGATGGCTTCCGGGGAAGGGAATGATTTGGGAGAAAGCTGTGTTGAATGTCTTTCAAAATTCATGTCTTCTCAGAATTATAAGCAAAAATATTCAGGGCCAATTTTAGAAGGCTTTGGGTTGTTTTACTACAGAATAAAAACCAGAGCAAGAGTTTAGAAGACCGTCTAGCTCCTTGTCCTCTTCCCAGGATTTCAGGACTGGGTGACAGTCATTTAGAGATCCAGATCCTATCACTGTGGAGGAGAGAGCTGTGCAGAGGGCTTATTTACCTCAGACTTCCTCACTCCCTCCAGCTTATCAACAGTCATTCAGAAGAATTTGCATGCCTTTCAATTTGCTGCTGTCCATCTAACTTCACACTGCTTTTCTGCCCACAATCTCAGTAAGATGACTGTTTTCCTGTCTAGTTAAAAAGGCATATGATGAATGAAGTTTGAATAGTCTCCATGAGATAAATACACACATACATATGTATGTATAGATATGCCTCTCTATTCTTGGCCATGACCACATTAGATGGTATTGTTCTCCAAGCAACCAAGAATAATATTGGCGAAGGGGAGGAAGAGGAGGAAACGAGGAGGTATTATTTTTCATAATAAAACACGCAACAACGGCTAACGGGAGGACCTGCTGAGGGAATTGTAATGTAATGAATATTTAAAATAGTTTAATGAGTAGAGTGTATCTTTAAGCTCATTTAAGGAAACGAATTAAAAACAAATTAGAGAAAAGCCTAGATTTATTCAAATATAGGTCAGAGTTTGGGTCCTGAGACAGTACACTGTCTTAATTTGTGGACGAATCACCTGCTAAGTGAAGAGATTCATTTCTGGAGATGAAATGAAGCTGGGCTCCCTGACAGCTGTCGCAGCAGCGCCTGTGTGGACCCGGCCTGCCGCTCTGCACGTTTATCTGCTTTGCAGCAGCGCCACCTATCGGTAACGAGCAACAGGGAGGACCAACGCAATTTGACTTCGATTTCAGAGTTTGGCCGGTACTGTCCTTTGCAGAAAGGCAATGGGATTTTGGATCTGACATGGCGTGTTCCCTCACGTGGAGCTGAGGGAGAGGATGTCATTGCTCGTTAACTTATTATCGGCTCTGGGAAGGAACTCACACACGCGAAAAGACAGCGAGAGGATCTTCAGGCTAAATGAAGTGATGTTTGTGGCTTTCAAGCTACATGGTACTAACAAATATTTCGACCTGCTGAATCCCTGCCAGCAGTCCCTTCTTTTTCCACCCATTCTGGTGATAGAGAAGGACCCCTTGAAGGCAATGATCTCTGAGCATCGCTGGGAGCTGTGTTCTGTAAGCGCTTCCTAGCTCGGGCATTTCAGAGGTCCTGATGGTACGTTCTGAAATACTCTCTACAATGTCTTAGGTAGAACGACACAAACTGGGTGGCTGATATTCTAAGGATATCTGGAAGGCATTATCGCAGTGGGAATGTAACGGACTCATAAAATACTAGTAATAAATAATAAAAAAAGAACGAATGTGAATGTTTCCTTAATATTTCATTCTGAATGTAATTGGAGTCACTTGCATCTATTTATTTAGTTATTTATTTGTTTATGAGACAGAGTAATAGACATTAATAAAATTCGTGTCCTAATCTTTCTTTAAAAGATATATAATTATGTTTCACCTGGAATCGACCAGTTCTCTTCCTCAGGTTCAAAATGATTTGGAAGGAATATGAATGGATAATTTTGGATTTCCAGCGAGGATCAAGGGAGGATGGATGGTGAGGAGAAGAGAGAGTGTTTCTCATTCACTTATTGTGTGCTCATACCTCAAGGAGGAACAGGTTGCTTGCCACTGTGGGGATTATCATGAGCAGCTGTTGGTCTATAACTAAAAAGCTCCAAGCAGCCAATACTAGTCTCTCATCTAAATCGTTGAAATCATTTTATACCCAGGAATCCAAGGAAACTAGACAGACATGATGGAAGTCAAGTAACTTCTTACTGTAGAGCTAGGAAACCATCAACGAAATAGATGAGGTGACAGCCACTGCATCACAGTGTTGACCACTAACACTGGGATGTGAGAGCACCTGGTATGCACGCCCAGTCCTTCCTCATATGGTGAATCTGCTCTACGTATTCCTCAGAACACATTCCAGAATCAAGTATGCTTGATCCCTCATATCATGAGCAAAATGTTATTGCTCACAGGATGAGTCCCCTTCGCACTGAACCTCCGTACAGCGTTGGCTCCATCAGAATGTCTCCTGTGGTTTGACGCCATCACGTGCCTGTGTCAAAAGAGTAAGTGACAGCAAAAGACAAGCAGAAAATCGAGGTAAACCAACCGAATTTGGAAAGAAAAAACAACCCAATTCACCACAAACTCACATATTTTATTGTATATTCTAAAATTTAAAACAAGGCTAAAAATTGAATCATTATTTGAATAATGTATGGAGCAGGCAGTGAACCTTGGAGGGAGAGTTTATGCATATAGAGAAAAGAGAAGTGTATTGAAATTAACAACCGAAGGAGAAATAACAGTGCAGACAACAGCACGGAACATAAAAGGAGGCAGAGATAACTGACACGGGGGAGAGCTACCACATCCCGTGTAGTGAGGAGTGGACACTAAGAACCTAGACAAGCAAAGACAGTTCTTGGGCTTTAAGGACAGAGGCAATTGCAGTGGTGACGTCACCGCCCTTTCTGCATCATTAAGTTTATTCTTCAGCGTTATTTCCCTTTGATCTGTTCTGCATTTTCAAAAGCAAGTGGTTTTAGATATTTTAATTCAAGAAAGCCTGAAAATACATCAGAAACATTGCCAGACGTTCAAGGCCGCTTTCAACTCTAACCTCTTCAAAGAGTTGAGATAAATGGCCAACTAAGTAGAAACAAAAGCACATCTTTGAATTGAGTTGAAATGTACGTAGAAGACCATCAGGCATTACTTTGGAAGGAGAAGCCACAACTTGAGCCATCTGCGTAGACAGCAGTGAGCATGTCTCACTGTAAGCTGTGCCTAGTGGCATACTTGTGCTTCCTGCATTCCTCTTCTTCTCAGCAAATATTTCATGGGCCGTTCCTCTAAGGAGAAACACTGATCTAATCACAGGAAGCTGCATGGAGAAAGGCCTTGATGGCTAGCTTCAAAAGCCTGCCTTGTCTTGTAAGGAAGGGGCAGGCTGTGTTTGGATGGTATCCTTGGTGTGAAGTCTGCTCTTTTCTGAAGAGAAATAGAGGAGGGGTGGGTCTGGGGAAGAGGAGGAGGTGTGAGTAATGGATGGAGAGAAAACTGTGGTTGGGGGAGTAATGTATGAGAGGATAATCAATGTTGTCTAATGTGGAAAAAAAGCTGAGTTCAATCCCTAGGACTGAAAAGAACCCAAACCAAAAAACAACAAAAACCCAAAGTGAAAATAGTAGAACAACCATTATATTTAGGTTAATAAAATAAGAGAGAAAATGCATACATAATATGTGCCAGAATAAACTCTGACTTTTAAATATATATATATATATTTATATGAATTCATATATATATATATGAATTTGAGCCTTGAGAAATAAGAATTCTGACAGCAGAAAAAAAAATCATAATTCTTTAAAATATATGCCCATGGGCCTTGAGATAGGGCTCAGCACTTAGGCTGTATGCTCTTTTCATAGGACCTGTGTTCAGTACCCACGTCGGGTGGCTCACAGTTCCATGTGACTCCAGCTGCAGGAGTTCCTCTGGCCACATGTAATTATGAATAGCAAACCTGAAAATTTAAAATATAGAGTAATACATGCTTGCAATTAAATCATATACATTCTAATTATAAAGTCCCAAGAGTGAAAAGGGAATAGTGCGAATAAATTTGTAAACATGTTATAACAGGGAATATTTGGGAAGTTCTTGAGTGTTGCACAGGATCACTTAGATTTTATCTTTAGAACAATGGCATAAGGCCACAAAGAGATTTAAACAGAGACGTTTAAGATGTTGGCTCGTGCTTAGAAAGTAAGGACACGAAAGAGTTAAAACAGACAATATATTTGAAACCCAAACAGATCAAAATAATTTGTACTGGTTTAGTTGTGAAAGTCTGAGATTAAATGAGAATAAATACTCTGGGGAAATTGGTGCTCAATACAGCGAGATTTAGAAACGAACGGTGAGGCAGAGCCACTGGGACTTGTGGATGGTGCAGGCTGAAGAAACAAGACATCAGAGACAATAACTGCTAATGCTGTTTGAGATGTCGGGCAGGACACAGGGATTTCTGCGATGATTAACCCACAAAATCTCAGCCACTGAACACCGCAAGAATCTACTTTCGTTCAATCATGCTTTAATAAGGGCTGGCAGAAGAGTAATCATCTTTGTTCCACAGTTGCCAAGGAAACTGGCTCCCTCCCTGGGTTCTACGGTATCATAGGATCTTCAGTTGCTAGCCTGGAACCTGCACACTTGGGCAGGAGTCATGAGAAGAGGGTAACACAGAGCAGAACGTTCCAAAGCTATGGAATCCATTTCAGAAGGGGAATGTATCACCCTCTTCATTTTCTACTAGACAGACATGTTTGGCTCATGGCCCACTTATCTTCAGGGGAATTAGGCAATAGTACCAAGCAGCAGGGCAGTTATCATGACAGCAGATATGGGAAAGCCAGTAATCAGTTTCTGTTATAATTTTCAGTAGAGGTGGATGCCCTGAAACCCTCTACATAAAAAGGGGGAACTGGAAAAAAAAAACCTCATTAGAAAGAAAATGAATTCAAAGTTTGCCATGTTGAGTTAATATTAAATGCAGAAGTCTGCCCTGATTGTAATGTTCTGTGTGTAGCTGGGAATCTGGGGTGGTGTATGAAGGTGACCTTATGAATCTGAAAGTCACTGTTGTGTGGGTGGCAGTAAAAGCAAGGTTGTGATTGAAGAAAGGAGAGAACCCCTACAGGGTGCCTCTGCAGTACAGAGTCACGGAGTCATCTCCGACAACTGTGTTCTCCTGCAGCTGGACCACGAAGGACTCCATAGCTTTGTAACTGCAGACTCCCGAAGCTGACTCCAGCTGATCCTGTCTTCTGTGAGCTGTTCCAGTCATTGTGCCTGTTTACAACCGTTGGTCCCTGCACTCAGCTCTACATGAGAGTGCCAAGTCCTAACTCCTGTAACTATGTGGACATACACCCCAATATCCTCCCACCTGAAGAAGCCTGCCGTTGCCTCCTGTTCAGGCCTTAACAAAAGTCTGCTACAGCTGAGTGGCACATCCAGGATCTCACTAAAGTACCATATCTTTATTTCTGGGGCTTTGTTCCCTGGATGCTGGAACCAAAGGTGCTACTATGCCCCAATCATCCTCAAACCTACCACCGACTAGCAGAGTTTCCTGTCACAAAGGACCATGCACTTAGTGCTGTGGTGGTGGTGGTGGTGGGGTCTCGCTGCTGAACGTTGTACTCTCAAGTCAGTGTCTATGGCACTGAGACACTGTACACTTCTGGACTCTGCGCCACTTCATGTTCCCACTTTGTGCATCTTTGTCACTTGGATCACTGCCCTGTGGCTCCTGCCCCTCCAGTAGCAACTACAAAACCAACCAAGAGTACTTGTGATGGCTCATCTTGCCTGTCAACTTGACCACATCTGAAATCGACTCAAACCCAAGCAGCTGAGTATGCCTAAGAGGAGTTTCCTTGATTGTGTCTTCAGAGGTGGAAAAACCTACCTAAATATGAGCCATAGCTTATAGTAGCAGCCCATATAAAAGGATATGGAAGAAGGAAGCTTTCGTTATTTGCCCAATTGCCTTCACGCTCACTGACAAGTTCATCTGTCCTGTGACTGAGGCACTCCTTCATTGGCCTTAGAATGTACTTCTTTGGGATTTCAGTGTAGACAGAAGACCCACTGAGACATCCATCCTTGGAAACTGGCAGCCATTGTTGGACTAGCTGGACCACAGCCTGGAAGTCACTCTAATAAATCATATGTGTGTGTGTATGTATGTGTGCATGTATACATATGCACACATACATACACACACTTTTTTTCTACCAGTTCTGTTCCTCTAGAGAACCCTGAATAATTTAGTACTCTCCCAGCAAGTCTGTCACTCAGAAATGAGGGTGATGCCAAGACTTCCCTGATATGGAACAGTCAAGGGAAGTCATCATGAGAGCTGGCTTACACACAATGCTAAGAGGACTTCATAACTTTGGCCTATTAAATGTTAAAATGTACAGGTATAAAATTTACTGATAAAAAAATCATGTAAGTTCAGAATATATTAACACTATAATGGAGATGTATGTAACTCCAGTACAAAGGTTAAGAGACAGAAGTATTAACTGTAATTACTTTTAGAATAAAATATTTAGAAATGTTATAAAAATCCATAAAGTTAAGAGGAAATTCAGATGTGATAAGGGAGTAACAGTGAAGGGCTGTAGCACGTGAGAGAAGTGAAGTTATCGTCAGCTCAAGAGAGAGAACATAAAGTACTAGTCTTGTGTCACTCTAATGAAACAAGAGTTGTGTAAGACTGTCCACACTGCTACCTTTGTTGTAAGGTCAACTGTTGACCATGACAGCTGTGTAGGAGTGTCCACACTGCTACCTTTGTTGTGAGGTGTATATATATATACATTAATATAATATATTAATATATTATATAATATATATATATTAATATTTTTAAAATTTCCATCTTCTCCCCTCCTTTTTCTCCTTTCTTCCCCTCCCTTCCACCCGTACCCCCACTCCCTCCCTCGCCAGGTCAAAGAGCCATCAGGGTTCCCTACACTATGTTAAGTCCAAGGTCCTCCCAACTTCCCCCAGGTCCAGGAAGGCAATCAACCAAACTGACAAGGCTCACACAGATCCCATCCATGCCATGTAGTCCAAGCCCATCGCCACTGTCCTTGGTTTCTCAGTCAGCTTCCACTGTCGGCCACATTCAGAGAGTCCGGTTTGGTCACATGTTCCATCAGTCCCATTCCAACTGGACTTGGTGGTCTCCCATTAGTTCTGTCCCACCGTCTCAGTGGGTGAACGCACCCCTCATGGTACTGATTTTCTTTCTCATGATCTCTCTCCTTCTGCTCCTCATCAGGACCTTGGAAGCTCAGTTCGGTGCTCCAATGTGGAGCTCTGTCTCTATCTCCATCCATCGCCAGGTGAAGATTCTATGGTGATATGCAAGATATTCATGAGTATAGTTATAGGATCTGGCCTTTTCAGGCTCCCTCTCCTCAGCTGCCCAAGGAACTAGCTGGGGGCATCTCCCTGGATACCTGGGAACCCCTCTAGAGTCAAGTCTCTTGACAATTCTAATATGGGTCCCTTAATTAAGATATATGCTTCCCTGCTCCCATATCTACCCTTCCTATATCCCAAGCATCCCATTCCCCCAAGCTCTCCCCATCCTCCCCTTCTCACTTTTTTCTCCCCATCTCCCCTTGCCCCCATCCCACCCCATCCCCAAGTTCCCAATTTTTGCCTGGCAATCTTGTCTACTTCCAATATCCAGGAGGATAACTATATGTTTTTCTTTGGGTTTACCTTCTTATTATCTTCTCAAGGATCACGAATTATAGGCTCGATGTCCTTTAGTTATGGCTAGAAACCGATTATGAGTGAGTACATCCCATGTTCATCCAATCATACTCAAAAGCATTTGTTCAACTATGTTCATAGCAGCATTATTTGTAATAGCTAGAACCTGGAAACAACCCAGATGCCCTTCAGTGGAAGAATGGATGAAGAAACTGTGGAATATATACATATTAGAATACTACTCAGCAATAAAAAGCAATGACATCTTGAATTTTGCAGGCAAATGGATGGAAATAGAAAACACTATTCTAAGTGAGGTAACCCAGACCCAAAAAGATGAGGTCAATTTTTGAAGCATGATGGTGCCTATGCTCAAGTGTCCCTTATCTTATTTGGGGAAAGCAGTAGCAATTATCCTGACAATCCGGGTATGTCAGAGAGAGTCCTGAGGGCTACTTTTGGGTGAAAATTAAAAAAAAAAACCTCAATATAAGGAAGGATAAAATATACCCAGATTCCTAAGATGTACAATAAAAATTATTTTATTTCGGTTTTAGGATTTATTTTATTTTAATTATGTATATGTGTATGTCTGTGTGTGGGTTTATACACACACAAGTGCAGTGATCTGAGAGTCCAGAAGCATTAGATTCCCTGGAGTTGGAGTTACAGGCAGGTATGAGCAGCCCAACATGAGTGCCAGGAATCAAGCTTGGATTCACTACAAGAGCAATATCCACTCATAATCACTGAAGAATCTTTCCAGCCAATGATGATCATATTACTACCCATGAAATTGTGAATAAAGAGATTTCTGGTATATTTGCTACTTTGTGTCTCCAATGGGGAGGTTGCAGCCCGTTTGGGAAGCAAATGTGCAGGAACTGGAGGGGAGGCACTGAATGATATAGCTTCATGCTTTCTGCACTTTCGGGCATTCAGTGTGGCTTGGAACACCATCCCCTGCTGATCACTAGGGATTACCCACTGCAATTTGAATTTTGCTAGGAGAATATATTCCACCAGGCTAGAGATAGGGCAGCTACATAAGGTGATAGACTGTTTACCCACTCTCACGCTTGTAACCATCCTTATACATGGATGTATTTCCAAACATGCTTTGGGCCCGAACTATATATGATATGTGTTTATCGATCATACTTCAATAAAGTTGAAAATAACCCACAGGAAATGAGTTCCTGTTTAGTGAAATGACTCAGTGGGTGAATGTGCTTGCCTCCCTGAGACCACCATGATAAAAGGAGAGAACTGTTATACAAATTGTCCTCTCACCATCTCACAATACTGTGATGTGTGCGTGAGTGCAAACACACACACACACACACACCTGCACACATGTGCACAAAATCAATAAATGTAATATAAGAACAACATATTAAAAGGGAATAAAATCCATCTTACTTTCCTTCCTACAGTGTAACTCCAGTCAAATAATTGAAGAGCTTCAACCTTCATCTCCTTACCCACAAACTAGGGCAAGGCTATTTACATCTCACAAGCTTTACAATTTAAAAAGCATTGATTATAAAGCAAACTGTAGACTACAGAATGTGTAGTAAATGATCTATGGGTGAGTGCCAGTGGATAACAAGCTTCTAAGCCTTGAAGATGACTCACACAAAGTGCCAGTGTAGAAAGGGATTTGATGAGAAAACTTTGGAAAAAGAAAAAAAATCAGCCAGGATTATCTGATTGTTGGTTGACTTTTACCAATTATGGAAGGAAACACACTCAGGCACCAACAGCTTAGAAGACAAGAACGCATCTTCATTCTGCATGCATTCATGATGACACATTGCCAATCAGACTGTGGGGCAGGAAGAAGGAGCAGTTAACAGAAAGTTTTGATTATGTATGCAAACTGGTTTAAATGCCTTGAATTTAGTTTGTGTTTTAAAATGCCGTAAGTGCAGAGTGATTTATAGAAAAATCATTGTGTGAGCATTTCATGGGTAAAGCCTTATTTGAATGTATAGGTAGATAATATAGGATAAATATTTTCATTTTTGTATAGCTTGAAATGGGTATAATGGAAGGACAGGTGTTCAATACTCAAAACTTTCAATTTTAAGTCTTCCTAATAAGTTTTCACAAAGAATAGTCGTATTTAAGGAGTAGAAGTGTTTTCTTTCTTAACTCATGGAGAAAACTACACTTGGAAAAAAAATATATGTACCTGAAGCAAGATAAATCAACATGCTTGCTCCTGAAGAATTAGCTGACTGCAGACAGCGTTTAACAAGCTATTTCTCTACTACTTTAATTAACTTCAGACAAAGACTCTTTTCCAGAGCTGCTCTTTTTCAAGTGCATGAGTCTGCTCTTCACATTTGTGACGAAAACACTGAATTCTGCCTTTTTGGAAATCAACCTGGCATTGCTCTGAGTTGTCCATTGAGTTGAAATTATGCCATTCAGTGTGAGTGAGGAGAGTTTTGCTTTCTATGTCCCGATTTGCTACTACTTTGTTTTGTTTTGTTGTTTTTCTACCCCAACCCAATTTTATTATATCAGTCAGCAGTCTGTAAAAATTTATACGTAATGAATTTGGAAAAAGTAAAGATCTTTTTCAGCACATGGTTTCAAATGTTCTAGTCAATGGTTGTTTGGACCCACATAGATTCTGGCCAGTGGTTGTGTAGACCCATAGAGATACTTGTCAGTGGGTCCCATAGAGGTTCTGGCCAATGGTTGAGTAGACCCATTGAGGTTCTGGTCAATGGTTTTGTAGACCCATTGAGGTTCTGGTCAATGTTTGTGTAGATCCATTGAGGTTCTGGTCAAATTAGTATCTATTTCAGTTCTTAGGAAGTATTTTGAAAATCAGAGTTGAGCAGTAAAATTATTTTTATATTTGTTCTTTTTCATTTTTAAGTATATGGAACATCATCTAATTTTTTTCTGTGCAAAACACACACACATATTCATATGATATTCGTATATTATCTGTGCAGCTCACCTTTATTGAGGACTTGTAATGTGATAGGCTATGGGTTAAGTGACTTCCATATATGATTCTTCCAAGGTTCCAAGTGCTTTGCCTATATGACTTTTGTCATCTTCACAAGCACCCTAAAATTTAGTTGTAATTATCTGTACCAGACGGATGAAAAGCTATGATTCATAAATAAGTCATAAAGTTGCTGTCTGAACAAAAAGTTAACGAGCCATCTGAACAAAAAGTTAACGAGCCACCTTCAAAACTGCCAAGCTCCAGGAGCCTGTTGGTAACCATTGGGATGCATAAGGTAAAAGGAGCCAAAGTGTATTATCCTCAGAGGGACTGAGGCTAAAGCTGGGCTGAGTCTTTTACTAACTGCCAGCTGAGATTGCTTTTGGCAATTTCTATAGCATTTGTCTGGAAGTTCTAATGCTTTCAGGAGGCTGGAAAAGGGAAAAAGTTCTTTTGTGCGGTAACTTGGATGAAGAATTCTCTTCCATGTAAGTAGCTGACAGGAAGAGGTTAGAGATCAGACCTTGGGTTGGAATCAAAGCTTATTTAGGTGTGATAACCTCTAGAACACTTTTCTCCCAAATGTCAATCACAGTCAAAAACGTAATTCTTTTTTGAGACAGGGTTTCTCTGTGTAACAGCCCTGGCTGTCCTGGAACTCACTGACCAGGCTGGCCTTGAACTCAGAGAGATCCATCTGCCTCTGGTTCCTGAGTGCTGGGATCAAAGGTATTTGCCACCATTGCCTGGCTCAATTGTTGATGCTGACTTGTTGAATGTAGAATTCCAAAACATCAAATCTCCAAAGCTTAAAATCCTGAACATTATAACCATGAAAAGTTAATGTCCTGTGAATACTGAACTAACTTCTGAAATCTGGAGAAAACACATCTTCACCAAAAAGAGCCAGAACACGAAAGTGGGATGGTGAGTTGTGAGGGAGATTTTACTGGGTTTTCAGGTTCACTCAAGGAAGTTGTGCTGGGCTAGCCTTAGTTTGGGAGTGTCTGTGTTTGTGTGTGTCTAGAGGTGAGTGTGTGAGCAGGCTGGATGGAGAGGTTTCCCATGGAGGAAAGAAATGGAGGCAAATGCATCTCAGAGAAAAGATACAGTTTTGAGAAGTATGCCCCCATAAGGACGACTATGGCAGACTTGACTGGGATGGCTGTCAGTCTCCCTAGGATGACCTCTGAGAATCGCCTATAACTAAAACCTGTGATGCACTTTTCCTAGGCTGAGATGTCTCTAGCCCCCCATTTCAGTTTCTCCCACTACTTTAAATGAACTTTTACGATAATTCGTCTTTTTACCATGTGATGGTTTGAATGAGAGTAACCCCCATAGATGCAGATGTTTGAGTACTTTGTCCCCAGTTGGTGGAACTATTGGGAATGATTAGGAGGTGTGGTCTTTTGGAGGCTCTGGAGGTGGTGTGCCACAAGGGTGGCATTTGAGGCTTAAACATTATCCTGGCCATTCCTCATGGGCTCTCCCTCTGCCCCTGCTTGTGGATAGAGATGTGAGCTCTCAGTTGCTGATCGAGGTGCCCTGCCTTCGCTCTGCCATCGTAAACTCTATACCTCTGGAACTCTAGGTCCAATTCAACTTTTTCTTGTTGTTTGTTTGGTTTTGTTTTTCGAGACAGGTTTTGGAACCTGCCCTGGAACTCGCTTTGTAGACCAGGCTGGCTTTGAACTCACAGAAATTCTGCTTCCCTGAGTGCTGGGATTAAAGACACAAGTCACTAGGGCATGGCAAAAGCTTTCTTTTATATGCTGCCTTGGTCATGATGTTTTATCACAGCAATAGAAAATAAACTAATATATTTCACTTCCATTATGGGAGATATAAATTGTGAAAAGAATTCTAAAGAACTCTAATTTGTCTTTTCCAAGCTTGACTCTGAAAGGACCTTTTTAGTCTGTGTGCGTTGTGGAATACGCAAAATGGTGAAACACCTTTAGTCAATGAGAGATCTTATTTTGGACATCTGCATTTGTGAAAGATAAACTTTCTTATGGCTGATATAAGGTAGTGGTCCATCATTGTATTTAATGGATGTCACCAAAAGACTTAGCAGACTGCACACAATTATCAGTCACGCTGATATTTATTTTAGTGTTTCACTTCTTGATGTATTAAGTTGTTGTTTTTATCAGCATATACTCATATGTAAAAAATTATAGTTTTCATCACAATATTTCATATGTTTATATTAAGTACTCTTCTCACATTTATGCCTTTATTTCTTTTTACTCCTGATTGCCCCTTTCCTATTTCTTCTCCCCTGTAAGAAACTCACCTATTTAAATATAGATTCTTTGAGGGAAAAATGCAATATCTGTGAGGTTGGCTCACTTGGCTTTAACATGACAATTTGTGGCTCTATACATTTTCCTACAAATGCCACAGTTTCATCCTTTGCGTTTGGCTAGCTCTTTATCATAAAAGTCCATCTTCCTGTGCTACTGCACAGCTGGCAGTGATCTTGTATACCTGAGTGTTTAGGTTCACAAACATGTGCCTGTTATTCTTGTCTATATCATGATGTAAAACAGGCCGCAGAATGTGTGTTTATACACCTTAAATAAATCCACTTTAAAATGGTCTCTTTTAGAGAATTATTATTTCTGGTACTATGCTCCTGAGATGCTGATGTTTCAGGATTTAGAAACTAGGGATTTTAGACGTAAGGCTTTGGATTTAAGCTTTTGGCTAATGCCATTTGGGGAGCATGTCTTTGGGGATTATGGCCCTAACCCCTTTCTCTTTTGTTACTACCTCAGTCTATGATAATCACATGGAAAGGAAAGGGCAAAATGAGCCCAGGTGGGTGTGACTGCACCTGGAAACACTTTTCTGGAAAATGAGATTTCTCACCAGGAGCTTACCTGGCAAGCCAGCTTTCCTTGCACTAGGATGCCGTGCCAGTGGCTCAGGCCCGAGAAGCTAGGGTGAGCGGAAAAGGCCTGCCAGATCCCTGGGGCAGCACCAGAACTCCCCAAGGGTTCCTGCTGCCAGAAACTCTGTTCTTAGTCTTCATGGCGATGCTCTAAGGTGAAGCACAGGTGCAGAGTGCACAGACATCGGGGATGGCTTTTCAAAAGGCCAGTAATTGTCCCAGCTGCCAAGAATCATCCAGAAATAGGAACAATTTGGACTCTATTATTTCAATGGTTGTTTGTGAGTGAAAATCCATCACTCCTCCATCATTCTCCCTGATACTCAGGACATAATTGTCGAGTGGTTAGGCAGCTACCTTGAAAGAAACATCTATCCTTCCCCTAAAGTAAGGATCAAGCACCTAGGGCTTTGTAGCATAATTGAGTGGGTCTGTGATTTGAGTCTTTGACACAGAGGAAGTAGGGCAGCTTCCTTGTCCCTGATCCTTTCTCGCTTTTCTTCGTTGCTCCTGTGAAACACTTCTTTTACTCTGGAGAATAGAGATGATTCTAATTTGAGACTTGAAGTTCCAACTTGGAATCATAGCTTCTCTATAAATTATCTGCTCTCTGGGTGGCTGCTGGCTTGTTCGGAGCCTCCACTCCCATGGCTGTGAAATCTGGAGGATATTGCTTAGCTCAGAGTTGTAAAAAGATGAAGATAAGATGATCCGAGACAAGAACAGAGCGTCAAGATCCACACAACTCCAATTGGTGTCACAAGTACCACTTGTGGGGTGGAAAGTCAGGCTGCCTTTGACGAGGTCTTGGATTCCTGACCTGATCAAGAACAGGAGAGGAAGGGGGGCTTTAAGTACAAGTTGGCACGTCTCTCTTATAATGCTTCTTGAGAATCAAGAATACTCAATGATTTTTCAGTTGTTTTTATTGCTGGACTGTTCCTTGCCAGTGTCCATTGTCCTGTTTTCTCTAGATACTCAGAGAAAAAAATGGGTGGACCTGTGATAACTAATAATGTTTTCCTATGTGTATTTATTTTTTCTTTTATAAAAATATTTATTTATCAATCATTTTTGTTTTTTTGTATAGACCTGTGTTAGTTTATGAGTATCATATATGTGTAGAAGCCTGCAGAGGCCAGAAGAGGCATTAGATACCCTAGAAATCAGAATTATAGGTGGTTGTGAGTCACCTTATGGAAGCCTGGAACCACATCCAGGTCTTCTGTAAGAACAGCAAGTGCTCTTAACAACTGAGTTATCTCTCTAGTTCAGTTTTGGGTATATTTAGAGCATATTAGGGATAGAATAATGTATAAGTAGAGTTCAAAAATTTAAATTGTTTTCTGTCTTAGTTAGGGTTTTTATTGTTGTGAAAAGACAAGATGACCACTGCACCTTGCATAAAGAAAACATTTAATTGGGATGGCTTGCTTACAGTTTTTGAGATTCAGTCCATTATCATCATGGTAAGGAGCACGGAGGCATAGTGGCAGATGTGGTACTAGCTACATCTTGGTATGCAGGCCACAGGAAGTTGACTGAGACATGTGGTGGTATCCTGAGCACAGGAAACCTTTAAGCCAGCCCCACAGTGATACACTTCCTCCAACAAGGCCATACTTGCTCCAACAAAGTCAGATCTCCTAATAGTGTCACCTCCTATGAGATTATGGAGGCCAATTACATTCAAACTACCACATTTTCTGACCACACACTTAGGGACCACATTTTCTGACCACAAACTTTTGCTCATGCATTAGTTTGAGACATCATTAAGGACGCAGCTATATAAAAGACTATAACACACTCTCTCTCCTCTCCCTCCATTCCTTCCTACCATTCTTCCTTCTCTGATTCCACTTACACTATTTCTTTTCTTTCGCTTCTTTTCCTTTTCTCTTTTATTTTACAGGTGAAAGGTGTAAAGTTACATTTTTTTTTAAATTTGTTGAGAAGAGTGGGGATTTGGTTATGACTCCTTCATTGAGTGTTTGACGTTAATCTTAGTAGACAAAATTACGTATTGACATTTTACTCTGATAAACCAAGAGTCAGTAAGGCATTGAGTCTTATAAACTAGATAAGGAGCTGTGGCTTACAAGTGGCTTATTTGTTTATTTATTTTTGTGGATACAGGTGTGTCTCTGACAGAGTCAGAATATCCTTCCCGAAAATAAGACCAGAACTGCTGTCACACAATGACTCATATTAATCCAAAGGAGGACAATGGATTGCAGGTGTTAAACTCTAGTAAGTCACCATAGAGATACAAACAGAATCATTATCTACTTTTTGGTTTTCCTAATGTATACTGGGAGAATGTTCCTGTACCCTGTAAAGATTTGTTGCTTGTATTAGTTTAATAAAATGCTGATTAGCCAGTAGTTAGGCAGGAAGTATAGGCAGGGAAACCAGGCTAGGGGAATTCTGGGAAGAGGAAAGGTGCATCCTGCAGTCACCAGTCAGATATAGAGAAAGCAAAATGAGAATGTCTCACTAATAAAAGGTACCAAGCCATATGGCCAACATAGATAAAAATTATGGGTTAATTTAAGTTGTAAGAGTTACTTAATAATAATCCTGAGCAAATAGGCCAGTCAGTTTATAATTAATATAAGTCTTTGTGTGTTTTGTTGGGACTAAACAGCTGTGGAACTTGGCAGGACAGAAACTTCCATCTATAAATGTGCATTGTCCCCTCTTCTTTACTGAGAACCAACAAGAGTAACAGAAATGCCACCACCCCACTTCCAGTCAGCCTATAACCAGCAAGGAAAGAGTCATCATCCATCAGTGACACCATAGTGAACATCTGGTTGATTAACAGATGTTAATGCCAGAATAGCTTGGGCTTGATCAACGATGTAATCAATCATGAAAGTCATAATTTTAGCAAGGTTTAGACTGTTCCATTAAACAAAGATGGAATATATCTGATGTTGAGATTTTTAAAAATGTTTTTCTCTAAACCAGTGTTTGTGCAGCATCTGCATGCATATAATTTTAGATGTGATTTCTAGCATGTCCATATGGCAACTACCTTATATTAAAACAAGACCAGAGAGGGAGAAGGTAAGGATATATTTCTGTTATTTGGAGCAGGATACAAATGTAGTTTACTTTTATGCATTGAAGGAAAAATATACAAATATGGGATAAAAAACAAGATGTAGTTAATAAGGAGGAAATTATTTACTGAGTGTTTTATGTACTTATATTACAGCATCTGACTTTAGATTTAGGTTTCTTCACTCTTATTGAACAAAAGAATTACAAAGAAAACAATACAACAGAATGAAAAATTGAAAAGGGATCGAAGGAAAGAGAAAGTAAGCATTTGACATTGGTGTTCTCTAAGAAGTTATTATAAAAGTGCCACAAATACACAAGCAAAAACAGCAGTCACCTCAAAGCATGTTGCATATGCACATTTCTTCATTCTAAAAAGAGAGGAGGATGGAAAGCAAATTTTATCCTCTAGTATTAATTTCTGATCTTTGTCTTGATGATCATGCAGGACTGATTGGGAGAGAGAGAGAGAGAGAGAGAGAGAGAGAGAGAGAGAGAGAGAGAGAGAGAGAGAGAGAGAGAGAGAGATTGATTTAATTTGGCATTAGTGTATCTGATTGAAGAAGCTATCAGTAGGCTGGCCAACTAGAGATGTAGAAACATCTGATGTGTAGGCTGAACCCAAAGGCAGATGATAGGTAGAATTTCCTCTTCTTTGAGAATATTCATCTGATTGATTCAAGCCTCCTCACACCTTGAAGGGTACTTGTTTACTCTGGTTCCACAGAATTCAAATGTTAATCTTATCTTGAAAATACTTTCACTGCAAAAGGTGTATTAATATTTGATTGAGCAAATTTCTGGGTACCATAACATAGACAATATGGTAGTTTGAATAAGAATGCCTCCTATACATTTGCATATTTAAATGCATAGTCATTGGGGATTGGCACTACTTGAGAAGGAATAGGTAGTGTGGACTTTTTGGAGGAGTGGCCTTTGTGGTTTTAGAAGCTCTCACAAGGCCAGAGGATTTCTCTTTTCCTGCAACTTGAGGATCTGGATGTAGAACTCTCAGCTACTTCTCCAGCACCATGTCTGCTGTGTGCTGCCATGCTCCACACCATGATGATAATGGACCAACCCTCTCAAACTATAAGCAAGCCCCAATTAAACACTTTTTTTAAAAATTAGAGTCACTGTGACCATAGTGTATCTTCAAAACAATAAAGCACCAACTACGACAACCAGGTTAACACAAAGTTAGTCATCACATTATTAAAAAATTCCTTAAAGCCTATTTTTGTTGTTGCAAAGAGTCTTTTTTGCAAAGGATTGCCTTTTTTTGTGCCTAAATCTGGAATGAGTAGGTGACCACTTCAGATACAATATCTGGTTTCTCGTGTATTTCTATTTTGATTAAAAAAAAGTTTACCCTCCAGTTCTACACATCTCGCTTAGTGCTATGTTCTAAAGTAGAAA